>NW_020527686.1:0-38997 GCF_003368295.1 Carassius auratus
AAATAATCCCAATAAAAAAAATTACAGTGCTTATCAGTTTCAAATTTTCCAGTGCTTTTTTACCTTAATTATTTCTTTGGAAAAAAGTTATAATACATAATTTTGTTATTTTTAGTGGCATTGTTGCCCTAGGCCCCAATTACTTAATTGACAAACAATTTTTATTATAGTAAAATTTAGGTTTTCGATTTTTTCACGATTTTCTTTGCATTTGGTAGTTAAAGCTAGACACTATCTCTTTTTTGAGGTTTATTTATTTGTACTTTTTAAATTTTATTTATAACTTTTTTCTAATTGCTAATCTTAAGTATTGTAAGCTTGTATTGGAAAACTACCTAATTCTCTTTTATAGTTCCACAGACGTTTTTTAAATGACTTATTTTAAATATATCATGTAATTTAATAGATATTCATTTAATGCATTGATATTATAAGTATTATTAGCGTTGAATGATACTTTCTGCATGGTTTCAGAAGAATACATGATTAATGATTAATGATGATTAGTGTTCCTGTAGCTCAATTGGTAGAGCACTGCTTTATCAAGTGCAAAGTTGGTGGTTCGATTCCCCAGGAACACATGACATGTAAAAATTGGTAGCCTGAATGCACTGTAAGTCGCTTTGGATAAAAGCGTTTGCTAAATGCATTCATTTTCATTTCATTTCATTTAATGAGTAAAATAACACAAAAGTTATGTTAATACCTTGTATAACCCCTCCTCCCAATGAATCTCTCTCTTCATCTCTCCATCTATTTCATTCCAACTTCAGCCACCTCCCCTCTGCGCCTCAGCATCTGCAATGCAGTACTGAACTGAGTGGTGCTACTGCCAGGATGCCACTAGAGGATAATTCAACAATCTCTCTCTTACCTTCCCGTTCAGGCTCCCCAGACTACTACCAGCTGCCAAAGCCACCGAATCCCAGCCAAAATAGCACTTTTAATGTCAACAGTCAGGATTATTTCTGAAAAACGCCCTTGGTTGTATGTTTTCTCTGTTATATTTTGTCTTTGTTTTAGTTGTATATGTTGATGCAGTGGCACCTGGTCTGTGGAATGGCTGATTCAGCTGTCTATAGTCACTGGTGTGTTTAAGAAGAAGGTTATTTGGATGTTATCTGAGTGTTACACTAACATAAATCACCTGCTCTAACACCTGCAGTGACACTGCAGTAATGGGCCTAAAACGGCAGGAGCATGAGTGTGAACAGTCCTGCACTTTCCTGTCTTCAGGCTGTAGTGTGCGTCTCCTCTGCACACAGTCTAGTGACACATTACATAATGCTTTCTGCACAAAAAAAAAGCTGATTTGCTACATGAGTAGAGTACTAGCGGCCCAAAGTGTTAGATCATGTTACATGACAGATTTTATTTTTGGCTGAGATTCACTCACTCTTAGCTGGGGGTTGCATTTTTATGACGTGTGGAAGTGTCGAGTTTCATGTTTACTATAGTAAAGCTGTAGAGACTCAGTTATTATTATTATTTATTAATTTATTTTACAAATACATATTCCTAAATTAATTTAATGATATATTTACAGGTTTTTATGCAAAGTATACCTAAGTATTGTAGGACTTTGTACAAGAGCACAATGTATATATTTACTTATCTATTTATTAAAATGTAAATTAATAAAATTATATTTATTTGTCAAATGCACCACATTTAATTTGATAAAATATATATTTTCTTGAATGATCAAAGGCAGAGTATAAAACAGTACAGCACATTGAATGGACAGTGAAATAAATATGGCATTTACCCTCATGAAGGTTAATTCTGTTCGTTATGCTAGTGGCACAGAAATTACACATTTCCCCTTTAAAATAATTTTTAATAAAAATAAACAATGTATCATATAGATTTTTTATTTGATGATATTAACATAATAAGTCATAGTACAGTTCATTACAGTCTGTTTTTGTGGTAGTCCCATAGTGAATGGTCAATGCCAAGGTATTCAATTGATAAAGACATTGAAATGGTGTACAATTAGAGATTCTGGTTTTATTATTTATTCTAGATGGGAAGAGGAATACACAATGCGGGTGGATCTACAGGAAAGAGTTGCAGATCTTGAAGAGGTAAAACCCAATCAATTCATATTTAAATTAATTTAAATGAGACTCAAATTAATTTTAAGACCTTTTCCACTGTCTATACTGCATCTGATGACAGTGTAATGTGTGTGTGTGTGTGTGTGTGTGTTTCAGGACCTGCAGGAGAGCGAGGTGTGTCAAGATAAACTTGCTCTGAGGGTTAAGCAGCTCAAAGCAGATCTGGTTCTGTTTAAAGGTCTCATGAGCAACGTGAGTTCATGACAACATTCAAGTGACCTGACCTGAAAAATACCTCATTTAGCCAATATTGTAAACTCCAGTCAAATGATTTAGCAGAGTAATTGATCCTCCGTTTCAGTTCACTCTCTTTCACGTCCTCTCTCCTGTAGAATCACTCAGATTTGGACAGTAAGATTCAGGAGAAGGCCATGAAAGTGGACATGGACATCTGTCGCAGGATTGACATCACGGCTCGTCTGTGTGATGTAGCCCAACAGAGAAACTGCGAAGACATGACTCAGATCTTCCAGGTTTGTCTTTCATCATCATGTTTGCATTTGCAGTTACAAGAAATATATAAGACACAGGTATGCCTTATTTTCTGCATGTTTGTTTACCATTCATAACTTCATGCTGTTCTCAAAGTCTTTTAATGTTTTCATTTTTATGTATATTGTATACCAGAGTTTTATTTTTATATGTGACCCTGGACCACCCTGTTCTTTACTTAAAATCCCAATGATTTTTTTGGCATAAAAGAAAAATCGGCCCATTTGACCCATACAATGTATTGTTGGCTATTGCTACAAATATACCCATGCTACTTATGACTGGTTTTGTGGTTCAGGGACACGTATGCAATTTATTCATATTCAATACTTACTGTTTGGGTCAATAAGAGTATTATTTTTAATTAATCAGTGATAGTAAAGACATAAATAGCATTACAAAAGAGCTTGACTTCAAATAAATCAGCATATTAGAATGATTTCTAAAGGATCATGTGACACTGAAGATACTATATATTGTGTTTTTTAATTTTTATTCATATTACGTTTTTTTTTTTTTTTTTAGCAAGTAGCCACACCACCGTCAACCTTGACCCACCGACCTCAAAAACCAGCAGCACAGACAGTCAGGGGGAACGAGAGCGATGAACCAGTAAGCATCTCTGAAAGTGAGGACAGTGGAAATAAGGAGGTGGAGCTTTGTTGCTCATCAGCCAATCAGATCAATGAAGAGATGCAGAGAATGCTCAACCAGTTGTAAGTCTGAAATGTCAGAGAATGCTGTGGAATAATGAGTCCTGTTAATCAGTTTTACTCAAACATAATAAATGCTCTGTGTTGATTCATTCTAATGAAAAGAAATGCTCTATTAGAACGATAGTGTTGATTCATTCTGGTTTGTGTTGTTATCTTGAAGACCACACACTAAGTATTTAAGATAATGACTGTTTGTTCTTATGCCACAGACGTGAATGTGAGTTTGAGGATGACTGTGACAGTCTTGCGTGGGAAGAGACTGAGGAAACTCTGTTACTCTGGGAAGATTTTCCAGGATGCACCTTCAGTGTTGAGAACCAAGGAGAAGTACGGTTGTCTTTTATTGATTTCAGCTCCAGTGATGGACTTTAAAATGGAATGGAAATTAAACTGGCATGATGAATTTGTGTAAAATGGATCTAGTTAAACCTGAAAAAAACAAATATGCATTTATATTGCAAAACATACAGTCATTTAAACATCCCATATAAAATTGAAGTTTACATTCACATAACATTCATTTTTTAAACCAAGTCATCAAATCTCTTCAGGTTGCTTTAAGGAAAATAACTACAGTATTGTAATAAAAAGCATGCTTTATCTTCTAGTGTGGTTGCTACTTTTTTTTTAAAGGTTGTGATTTATACATTATTTCATCTCTTTTTTTGCCTTTTTTTTACCATTATTTGTTTTCTTATCCAAAACTATAGATCTGACAGAAATAATTTGAGCATAATATGAAAGCGCTCATGCTACACTTATTACAGTTTGGTGGTTTTTGTTGTCTCATCAGTTTTCCTATAAATAGCAAACGAAGGAGAAAAAAAACACTGAGTTGCGATTTTAAGTGAATTGATATATTTCATCTGAATGTCTCTCACTCTCTACACAATATTTCCATTATGTAGAGAAATAGCTACAAGACATCTGAAACGTAACAGATTTCTTTTGTTACACACAGCAGGAGGAGTCTATAGAGAAAGTAATAAAGGACACAGAGTCCCTTTTTAAGTCGCGTGAAAAGGAATATCAAGACACCATTGACCAAATTGAGGTAAAGAGTTACATCTACATAATGTTTTATTCTATCAAACACATAATAGTTTTTTTTTTTCTTAAAAGCAAAGCCAACAACATTGAGAGATGTTTTGGCAATATTGCATTATCTTTTAAAGTTTGTGTTGTGTTTGTATGTAGTTGGAGTT
The DNA here is from genome assembly GCF_003368295.1 of Carassius auratus. NCBI lineage: Eukaryota > Metazoa > Chordata > Actinopteri > Cypriniformes > Cyprinidae > Carassius > Carassius auratus. The sequence goes on from NW_020527686.1 coordinate 4,537, forward strand.
GGCAACTGCTAAGTCGGATATGAACAGGCATTTGCATGAGTATATGGAGATGTGCAGCATGAAAAGAGGCCTGGATGTTCAGATGGAGACCTGCAGACGATTAATCACTCAGAGTGGAGACAGGTACACACACACACACACACACACACACAAGTACTTCGAAGAGAGACTAATCAGGATAGTCATGTATTCGGGTCAGAAGTGATCATAAATAATTACTTAAAGAGGCTGTTTTTACTTGAACTTCTTTTTTTTGTAGTGCTCATTTAATGGACTGTTTTCTCCCAGGAATTTTTGCTTTTCATCAGAATCTCTGATTCTCATTAAAAATTTCACCGAATGTAATGTGGCCGAGATACAAATATTTTAGGAATCTGAGGGTGCAAAAAAATCTAAATATTGAGAAAATTGCCTTTAAAGCTGTCCAAATGAAGTTCTTAGCAATGCATTTTACTAATCAAAAATTACGTTTTTATATATTTACGGTAGGAAATTTACAAAATATCTTCATGGAACATTTTTTTTTGCACTCTAAAACTGATTATAAGAGATGCAATAATGATGTGTAAAGATTTTAAATGAGCTGTAACTGAAGGTGTGATTGTATCAGTGGCAAAAGTGCAAAATGAAATAAAAGTGCATTCTTAATGTTATTTTTGACCCATTCACCCTTATGTATCTTTCTGTGGAGAGTGAAGCTGTATACACGTTTATTTCTGAATGGAACACACCCTCAGTCGTCGCACATCACATCTCCCTTCTTTCACAGAAAATCCCCTCTTCTTGTTTCGGTTGCTGTGGACGAGGGAGAGAATGCAGAGAAGGAGAGGAAAAAAGCAACTGCGGCAGATTCTGACAGCAATGAACCATATCATGACTTGCAGTCAAACTCTGCAGTCCCGGACCACACATGGAAAAAGGCCTAGCATTTATATCCCTCCAGCACCACAGAAATAGCTGCAATTATAAACGTATGATGGTTGTCATTTCATAACGGAGACTGTGATGCTGCAGCAAGAATCCAGAGTAAATAGGTTATAGCTACCTTCTGAAAGGCAAGTAACCATGTGTGGTTTCACTAGTGCCCTCTATTGGAATACACCGTCAATAGTCCAAAGGATCCATTATTTGCACGTCCAGCATGTAGCATTATATTAATTCTAGCCAAAGATATCAGGCTGGATGTGATATCACTCTTTCTAGATTACATAATTGTATTTATTTTATGCAGATTAACACCAGGGTCATTCCTGTTATGTAGTATCTTTTGAACGCTGTAATTTAAGGAAGACTTTAAAGAATATGTTCTAGGAAAGCAGGCACTCTATTATAACATGAGTTAATTTCCTGGAAAACTGTCAGAAAGAAACTGGCATTTGTTAGATGACTGAAGAAAAAAAATATTTTGTTGGTGACATTTTAAATGGAGAAAGAATACAATTACGAAAACACATGAAATGTTTCTAAATTACCATTGTATCATCAAGTTTTACTTAATGGCATATTAAACTATATGAAATGTACTAAATTAACAGTCTATGCAGGTATGCAGTAAACCTTTTGCAGCTCTGAGTGGAGATAATTTTGGGACCAGTATTTAGTGCTCAACACTTTGGCTTGAAGTGCACACTAAAGTGAAGTGTGTGGGTGTCTGCTTTCAGTTTCTTATTTATTCTGTGATTTCAGATGACTAAGCATTGGCCTTGTTATCTGTGTTTCTGGATGAATATGTCTAAATCTTTAGTGTTGTGTCATTATGCACTGTAAGCTGCCTTACCATTTAGTTGCATTAACGTTAGTCAAATACAGATGCTCAAGGGAATTTCATTAGATAACACTCTCCTACCCCAGGTTACATCTGGCTCAAAAACAAGAAAAAAAAAAGTGTCAAGTGACGTCAGTGTAAACAAAAAATCAAAACAAATTGGTTAGCTAGGTCAAAAAAGTCGATTTGAGAGTCATTATGCACTTACGCATAAGTGATGACTGAACATGTTAAGTGCTGCTGAGGGCAATGTATTCCACATTATTCCACTCTTTGAGCAGAACTGCTCCTAAGCTATTTATCTATGTATTTAGTTTTGTTTAATTATTTATTTGAAGTCGTGGCCTAATGGTTAGAGGGTTGGACTCCCAATCAAAGGGTTGTGAGTTCTAGTCTCAGGCCGGACGGAATTGTGGGTGGGGGGAGTGCATGAACAGCTCTCTCTCCACCTTCAATACCACAACTTAGGTGCCCTTGAGCAAGGCATCGAACCCCCAACTGCTCCCCGGGCGCCGCAGCATAAATGGCTGCCCACTGCTTCGGGTGTGTGCTCACAGTGTGTGTGTGTTCACTGCTCTGTGTGTGTGCATTTCTGATGGGTTAAATGCAGAGCACAAATTCTGAGTATGGGTCACCATACTTGGCTGAATGTCACTTCACTTTATAAGAGATATCAATATTTACTTCTCTACTTTAGCCAAAGCAGTTCAAGACTTCAGGGTCCCAAAGGGCAGTTCTTTCAGTTTAAATTGAAGGACTAAGCAACTGGATTTACTTAAAAAACATTTTGTAATTCCAACAAATCACATATTGATTAAACTTTACATTCATAAATCTAATTGTGGGTCATATGCTGGATGTTGTGAGTGATTTATCTTGTGTTTAGTTTATCAAGTTATCAGTCCTTACGGATAACTTCTGGCCAAACAAACTGAAAAGGAAAAGCTCAGCTAACATATTTGTATATCAAGGTGCTTAGGAGATTTATTTATTAAAAGTCTGGACTGGCTGGTTTTATTGTATTATTATATATAATATAATTGAAGGCACTTGCTTAGGCGTTTACTGACACATATCTGCTTCACAACCTTCATAATAATGCTAATAATGTCTCTGCTTAACTCTCATTAGCAGAAACGTGTAATAGTTGTAGATATTTTCTTGTAGATGTCAACCATGGAAACAACAGCTTTTTCTGTGATTATTCAGTCATAGCCTACAGTAAATGGACAATGCCAACTCATGCAGCAGTGTAGCTTTGATTAACATGAATGTAAGCAGGTCTGTGTGATCTGCAGTGTACAGAACAAAGTGATATTATGCCATTTATTACAATGTAAGGTCATGGCCTCAACGTGATCCATAGCCTTAGTTTGTAATATGATGTTAAATGAAGGGGTTAATATAAGGAGAACTGTAATTTATTGAATGTTTAAAACGAATGTTTATCAGTGTGTTATGAAGAGATTGTGAATTAGGGGGACTGTATTCCTCAAAACACAGGAACAAAGTTGTTGATCAAAATTTAGTTGGTTTTGTGAGGCAATGTTTAAAAAAAGGGCTCCTAAACTGCTGCTGGTTAAAGAATGTTTTTCCGCAATAGACTACTATTTGTGACAAATATGAAATTGTTATGATTCTGGATATATGATATCTAGAGCAATGAAACTTGAAAAGAAAACCAGAAAATGAATTACTGTACAGATATTAAGATGAACAAGCTAAAAATAAAATATTTTAGTGATCTTATTTGCATGAAGTACGTTTTCTTACTCTAACTTAACTATAAACCACTTTATTAGAGGACGAATGTTTTCAGTAAATTTGTAGTTTACATAAATTTCAGTGCCTGAACTGAAGAGGATACATTTAATATAGATATATTCATGTATAATTCTTTACACACATTATTCTTAATTTAACACATTGAATATTGGCACTTTAAGTGAACTATACAAATTTATTTAAAAAAGGGACTTTTTTAATTTAAAAAAAGCATAATATTGTTAAACTTAAAATTGATTTGCTGCTCAAGAAATACTTATTAACAGTCAATATTAAGCTGCTTAATATTGTGCAATATTTGTGGTAACAGTGACATTGATATTAATTTTAACCTGTTCATGAACATGTCATGAGTTAACTTCCCAAAAATATTTTTTAATTGCTTTCTCCAGTCCATTAGGTTACAGAATCTTAAATCGAGAAATTAGACCTTCGCCTAAACTCTCATGTGAAAAATGTTTCATTTGATGCCAGAATGATTCATCCACTATACCGGAAAAAACAGCACTTCCTTGATTGTTCTAGAATCTGTTTCCAAGTCATTAAATTTGTTGATTGTCTGAGTCACAGTTTAGCCATTAGTGGTCAGCTCTTTGGCCATAGTTTGGGCACAGGGCTGAATATTTCTCTCATTGATTTCTGCTGTGAGCTCAGCAGTCAGGATAGTGATGCTGTTGCCACAGCGACCGAGCTGTCTGTAGCACTGAGCTTTGTTACTGCTGCACTGCTTCCTTTGCTGCTCATGCAGCTAGAACCACACTGAAGCTAAACTATATGTCTGCTAAAAGCGCTTTTACCATTTAGTTTGGATTATTATGGAATATTGATTTCACGTCACAGCTCAGAAGGATTTGCATGCCCCTTGCATTAACCACATCCATAAACGAATCCAGCATATTGCACATTCCCTTGAAAGTTGTCTGTGGATTGTTGAACTGTGCAGATCATGCTATATGCACGCAGAATGCTTCAGTGCATCACTTCTGAGATGATGGTGACCTGTTCTTAAGCATACACCCATTTTTAGTGCGTCTCCTCCTGTCCAACAGTTAAAATCCCAGGCCTGTGAGGGGGGTCGGAAGTGTAGCTACATTACGCTCAACCACCGCAGTGCTGTCCCGTTAACGTTACCGCGAGGGGCGGGAGGGGTGTGTGTGAGAGAGAGAGAGTCACTGAAAATGTTCGTGATCTTTCTCTCTCTCTCTCATCCCCTCCCCTCCTCTCTCACTCAGCATACATACACTTTCATGCAGAGACGGGAGGACTATTTTTTTATTCGTCCAGGTCGTTTTAATCCGTTCTAGAGAAGCGTTTATCATGCTAATGTACCTTGGTTTACTGCTATTTCCAACGACCTAACAAAAGTTGAAGCCTGTCATTTGAATAAAGTCGTCACTTGACTGCGTATATATTTTATTTTCTCCGATACGTGCTCTCAGGAGGATATACAGTCGCATCCTGTTTGAAACTGAAGGAAGGTCTTCACACGGAAGCCTGGATCTGTGTTTCTAGGATTTGGTCGCCTGAGGCTCTTTCGGTAATGCAGCACTTTTTGTGATGACGCGGTCTAGACATCGCTTTATGCATCCATCATCGGGGAATATTATATACTGCAATAATGTAGAGTTTATTACGAGAAATGTAGTTTTTTTTATCGCTCCCCTTGTGTATGTTTTTATCTTCAATATAAGAAGTTTGGCTTTTGACTGCTAATCCTCTCTCTCTTTCTGCATCTCTCTCACTCTCTCACTCTCACTCTCTCTGCATCATTGGTGACGACGGTCTGATTTATTAAGCACCTGCCAGCAAAATGTGAGTACAGAATCAATTAAAATTTTTTCACTAGCCTATTTCAAACAAAATGCTAGTGTAAAACAAAATATTTTATTCATTAATGTATTGAGTTTTTGTTTTTAAACCACTTAATGCCTGAGAAGTATTGCTATAACATTTCAGTTATTAAAACGCAATTTACTGTGCTCTCTTTATTATTTTTTAGCAAATTCCTAAGGTTGTTTGCAAGGGATTATGTTAACAGCACAGCAAAATCTCTCCGTTTTTAAGCTGATACATCAAAAATTGCGTAGACTTTAGTGCCCTGCTCCATCTATCGGAATTTAGGGGAAACTGCATCGAGAGACGTATTAAATAATGGTCCTACATACACAATATTTAAAGTTATTTAATGTGATGTAAGGCAACTGTGTATAATTAAATAAAACTAAGCTTTAACGGCAAAATTAATTTACAATGTCTTATGTTAATGAGATTAAATTGCACCATGGCCTGAGTTGAGGCCCAATTCTAATTTATTTATTCATGCATTGCTGTGCTTTGATCCTAGGAATTTAATTTAAATTATTATAATGTAATATTTGTTTGAAGGGGCTGAACATTCTCATGTGTCTGAATGAGCCTATGCAGAGCCAATGCTGGAAAGAAAACCTAAATGCCCCAAAAAATTGCCTTCCCAAACCCTTTCCCTATTCTCTCAGGTCTGCCCCAGATGCCAATGCAAGCCCGGGAGCCCCAGGAGCCCCAGAGGGTGAGGGGGGCTCTTCCTCCCAACCTCCCAACCTCACCAGCAACCGTCGTCTCCAACAGACACAGGCCCAAGTGGATGAGGTAAACCCTACCAATATGAGCTCAAAACAAGCTGGACTAGGTCAATCTTGACTTCAGAAAAACATTCATATGTAGAAATACAATTTAGGGAGAAGGAGATATACACTGAATTTTGAGTACAGGCCTATGGTTCAAGCAAGCTTACTAACGCTACTAAATGCTGCACTTTTTCAAGTTTATATTACGTTCTGGTCAGTATATTTTTATGGCTTTTAATATATTGGTTGTGACATATACTGTATTAGTAAAATGTTAATTATAAAAGTGAGGAAGTAAGGGGCAGAATAAAATGTATCAAAGCTAGATTGACTCTTAGACTTTCTTGTAACCATAAAATTTTCACGCGATCCATTTTTGAGGTATAGTCAGTCTCTCATGCAATATTCATCCTAATATTGCTTCCAGTGTTAAGTGTCTATGATGATATTCCATAATTTCTATAAAAAAAATATTTCAGTTTCACATTGAATCTTACTGATGCAATGCATTGAGGATGTTATGTTGCTGATTTCTTAGATGCTAAGTTGCTGTGTCTATATTTTGCATATGTGTTCAGGTGGTTGATATCATGCGTGTGAATGTGGACAAGGTTCTGGAAAGAGATCAGAAGCTATCAGAACTGGACGACCGGGCAGACGCGCTGCAGGCCGGAGCATCACAGTTTGAGAGCAGCGCTGCGAAACTGAAAAACAAATACTGGTGGAAGAATGCTAAGGTGCGCTTAGACTGTAGAGGCTGGGTTGGGCTTATTTACATCTAGAGTCCTATTTGATTTAAATTATGTTAAGATACATATTTAAATTCACTGTTAAAATTAAATCTCTGAATATAAATACACATCTCACCTAATTCAAGAAGTTTATTTGTAGCCTAATGTAAATCAGTAGTAAAACCATTCTTATGTAAACTGTCATATTCACTTTATATATTTATATAAGAATAGTTTTATGAAGGATTTAAACAGAATTTTGTTAAAGAACATCCTTTGGCTTTAGATTTTGTAGTTCACTTATAGTATTAAACAATACTAAAAAGCAAGATTAAAAAATATTAAATTAGTTTCTTTATAGATAGATAATTAGTATAGATACTTGTTAAATATATAAATTAATGCAATGAATACACTGAAAAATTCACAGAAATTGATAGTGCATTTCACAATTGGTTACAAACAATTGGCAAGTAGCATTGAATTAAACATGACAGAACATCAAGGTATTTCCTTATTAAACTTTAAAAAATCATTTTCTAGAGTATAGTGGCTCCTTCAGTGTTTCTATATTGCCAGCAGTAAAAATGGCTCATGGGGCAAAGCTGACTCAACACTACAGCAGAAGCATTCTCATTTAGATATAACATGAATGCAGTCTGTCCCATAAGTCACAGCACTGGCGAGCGTTTGAGATATATTAGGCAAGTTGCAGTTGTGACGCACGCTTACGTTCTGCAGTAACAGAATGAGTCCAGCTACTCCTGAGACGTGCAGACCATCACAACCATCAGCCGGTTACCATCCCATTTCATTTTTTACTTTCTAATTGCCCATATAATTGCATTGGTCATCTATTAATAGAAGGGACTTTTTAAAGCATGTCATGGATACTAGTGCATAGTTCATTGAAATATTTTGAAATAATAAATGAGGAATTCATATATAATTTAATTGATTCCAAAATGTCTAACATTGAGAGAAGAGGCACTTGTACTTGTCTTGTACTGCACTGGTCCATCTGACCCTCTGACAGCCTCACATTTTTATCTCTCCATCCAGCTATCTGTCAATCCATCCCCTCGGTATAGATTTATTAACTCCCCCTCATTCCCCTCCCCTCCAGACAGCATAAATGTATTACTCCCTCACCAGCCCCCGACCGCCCGCCCCAGATGGCCAAACAGCTGCCCGTCCAATCGCATCTCTGGGCGGGAGTGGGGGGAGGGGGCTTCTAGTCCTAATCTGGATTACGGCATCTCTGGATTAAAACCCAGATGTGATGTGTGATGTAACCCGCTCGAATCATTCCCTTTACACTCTCTCTTTAGCTCCTCCAGCCTCATTCCCTTTTCCATATCTCTTTCTTATTCCATGTAGATTTGAATTGAAACGTTTTAAGGTCTCTGGCCTAACTGTCTTATTCTTTTTCCTTTTTGCATTTCTTTACTCTTACTGCTGGCTTTCTTTTTGGTTGGTTTGTATGTCTTCATTTTAGATAGTCCTGCGGTGTGACTTATGAAAAGAGAAAAGTATAAATATCCCATGTACTTAATATGAGATTTAGAAAAGCCAACTGTATTATCATTATAAAAAAAGAATTAGCAGTTAAGTAGTTGTTCATGCAATCTTATTTCTCAAACAGAATGGATTCATTGGCTTTATGTTTATGGATTTATTTTTTCTTCTTCTTTCACAGATGATGATCATTATGGGAATCATGGGGGTCATCTTGGTGGGCATCCTTTTCAGTGAGTAGAAACTAGTTTAATTTTACAAATGCTAATTGGTGTGTTGGTTGGACTAATCAATTGCAATGGTCTATTTCTCTTTTTTTTTTTCGACAGTGTACTTCTACTACTGAGCCTCTCGGGGGACGCACAAGGACATGAGACTCTGGCTTTGTGTGAACTCCACCCCTCCTTCTCTCCCCACCAATGCCTTTCATTAAATCCACAGTGTGTGTGTGTGTGTGTGAATGTGTGTGCAGTCATTGACGCAGTGCCTCTCCCTCCCTTTGTCTGTCACTGCATTTCTTTGTACCTCTCTTGAGTGCTTTGCAACAGTGCCCGAGCTTACTCAAAAACTCCTTCGGTTAGGAATATCTACTTATGGTTTTAGATTGAAGAATGTGTTGGCCCTTTTCAGGCCCCTCCAAAAAAAACATATAATAAAAAATTATGGGTGATGCAATAATGTAGATTTGTAGCACTGGTCCAAATGAACCCATGAATAACTAAAGAGGGGAAATGAAAGTTTGAGTTTAGGATCAAGTCATGCATTTATGCATAGAAGCCAAAGTGTACTAGTTTCCCCAGAAACATCAGCTGTGGTCCTATCTTTAGAGTATTAACAAAGTGCAACTGCAATGAGACTTAACAGGAATATTTTTTTTAATTAGTTTTAACTCTCCTCCATATATAGATTCCTATTAGCAATTTGTTTTCACTTCTTAATATGAAACATTAAAGACCTGAACGATTTAAGAGCGGTAAAGACTTATATGATTTAAATGTCTTAAATTGATTTAGTGATTTAGGATGTTAATTCCTTCTACAGTATATCATATAATGTAAAACATGGATGGGGCAATTTTTATAAATCATTTTAAGATTTAAAATGTTTGAAAAAAGCATAAGAGAAAGATTGTAGGATGTTTTAAGCATCTCCAGTTGACTTAAGAGAAATATCTGATCACAAATTGTCACTTTTGCTGCTTGATGTTATGTCTTTGACATTAATGTCAGCCAGAAGATCATTAGAGTCTGGAGGAAAAAACAGATGAAAATATTTAACTTTAATGGTAAGATGTGGTGTAAAATGAAGATCTAACATTACAGTAGTGACCACAATATCAAAAATATCAAGAATAGATTTTTAATATATTTATAGGTTAAAGATTTTTTTGACAAGTGTGCTCACAAATGCAGTTTATTTATTGCTAAATTAAATGTGACTATTAAAAACTTGGTCAAATCAATGGTGAAATTTAGATCTAGATCATATGCACCTCCGACTTTACTGGCAACATGATGTCTTTGGGTTGAGTGAACTACTGCTGATATGCAAAATGAAGAATAACAGGAGTAGATTAATGTATTTGTAAATATTCGGGATTCAGTGTGGGAGCAGATACCTAATCAGCACTGGAGAAGACAATGTTCAGGGATGTAACTCTGCATGTGTTTGTGTAAAATATACATGGGCACTTTAACCACCTTCATTATAGTGATTGTAGGTTTAACTGGACATTCTTTTGGTATTAAGGACATATTGTCCAGCACCTAAAACTATGAAAATTTGCTCTCTGTTGATGTAGAATTTAATGCAAGATGATCATTTGTGAATAATATCCCCTACATTCATCATTAACCTAAACTGCAAACCTAATGCAGGGCAGTGAACATTATTCCCTTAAAAAAAAAATAAAAAAAAAAATGTCTACATGTGTTATATGCAACTTGTAAATATGTGCTGCAGAGATGCATAAAATACCAGTTCCTGTCCCCGAGCATTTGAAGCCAAGCTGCTAACTCGTGGTTCATTTTAAAGCATGTCTGCTTGCCCACCATGTGCTGATTCTAATAAAGTGCTGATGCTGTTACTCGCTCCTCCACTGTGTAGTTTTATTTTTTCTGTGAATGGATGGGGAAACAGAAGAAAAGTTACCTCTTAAAAGAGAGTTGGATTAATTCAAATCACATGCAACTGTAGTAAATGAAGAGCACAACCACACTTGGTGAATATGGTATGATTTAATTGGTTATTAATCACAAAACAATGCTCATCCAAATCACAGAGTGAAATGAATTATACAAAGCGGTAATACAGAAATCTTTCGTACTACAGCACAAATGAGTAACCTAATTAAAAAGCGTGTACATGAAATGCACTTAATGTCTACTGAACAATCATGTTTGAACAGTAACTGTTTTATTAACATGAAAGAACATTTCTAGATTTGCAAGATCTCAGCTAAAACAATCTGTTTTCAGCAGCTACTGCTAAATCATACATGAAAATTAATCAAGACAAGATCTACGGTTTAGAGCAAGAGAAGTCTACGCTTTTACACAAACTAAGCAAATCAAGGAGAAAACAAAAAAACGGTTACAGGAGAAAAAGTACAAAAAGACAGGAGCAACAAGAAATGTATATAAAAAGCCATAAATGATATGAAAATTAAAAACCGGGACCCATGGGCCTACTATCAAAGCAGAGTTTTGTATGTTTTCACATTTTTAAAAACAACAGCATGTCTTTAAAAACAAAGCAATCACAATATTTTAGCAAAAACGAGGGGTTGTCGTAAACTAATCACTCGACACCTATATATTACCGAACTATCAGACAAAGATCTGATACGAAGCATAAAATAAGACCGTTTCACTATAAAACACTGAACTCGGCGGGACTGAATTTAGAGAGTTGACGTATGAATGAAGCGACGATGATAAAAGAAATAAAACTACAGCAAAAATGCACTTAACCATCATCCTCGAAAAAGCTGCAGGTTTCACAGCCACGACTACATCAACTAAAAACCGTCTGGGCAATTTAAATTAAAAAAATCTGCCTCGGTTACTTTGAAATCCTGTGCACATGGACTACTGCACAGGTATAAGGATACTACATCTGAAACCGTCTGGTTTGGTAGTTGCTCTGAAATAATTGGCACAAGCCATTGTTAACAAATAAGGTGTGCTTAGCATGGAAACGTTTTCAATGGAACCATTAATTGTGCAGCATCTTTTTAGACCCCATGATTTTTACAGGCTACATACTTGTCCTTCGAGTTTGCATGCTTAAAATTATTATGCAAACAAAATAGTTTTCCCCATGCAAAAAAAACAAAACAAAAAACAATTGTGCTCAATCAGTGAGCAAACGATCAGTTAATGAGCTTCAAAATAAAAGCGAGAGAGAGAAAAATAAAAAATACAGTCTGGGATGGCAGGCAACATCAAGAGCATACTTTGTCAGATTTAAAAAAAAAATAAAAAAAAAAATTGACATAGCCTATTAAACCCCTTCAAAAAATATTCCCACCAATTTTCAACGAAGCCCCTTATCTTTTCATTTCTTTTTTTTGAATTTGCCCACCATCTCGTTCTCGCTTGTGTTGTTCACTTTTGAACAATCAATGGCGTCCTCTTCTGGGTCTGCGTCGTTCTCGCTCGCCCTGGTGTCTTCCTCATCATTGTTTGGATTTTGCGACGAATTATCAGAGGTGCGAGACTGTTTGGGAGAGGTTGCGTCGGTCTCCTCTTCATCTTCTTCTGCTGCTGCCGTGGGGAGTTTTTCGAGCATGACTTCGAGTCTGACTTTGCTTGGACGTCCTCTCTTTCGACGTGGAGCAGCGCCATCTGCGTTCTCACCTCCTGTCTCTCCACCTTCTCCAGCATGCGCCTTGACTTTTCCGGTACCTGGAGGTCGGCCTCTCTTGCGGGGACTGTCTCCTACTCTCTTTTCGACAATCTTGACCTTTTTGCCAGAACCTGGAGGTCGGCCTCTCTTGCGAGGAGATCCATCTGGGTTTCGTTGAATGACCTTCAGTTTGGTGCCAGAGCCTGGGGGCCGGCCCCTCTTGCGAGGAGAACCGTCAGCCCGCTGAATCTTCTTCACCTTGTTGGGAGAGCCTGGGGGGCGGCCTCTCCTTTTTGGGGTTCCATCTGAGGCCCTGGCGATCTTGGCAACCTTGGTAGAACCTGCGGGCCGACCCCTCTTTCTCTTCAACGAGCCCGCCGGCCTCCCTCTCTTTCGTGGAGTACCGTTGGAGGCATCCAGGCTGATATCAACACCAGCTTGTTTGGCGCTTTTAGCCTTGGATCCTTCAGTGATGGGATGAATGCGTGGTCTTCCGAGCGGCTTTGACAGTCTCCGCTTGCGCTGTAAACTCATCCTCTGAAGTCTCTCAGATTCTTCCTCAGGCGTGAGCGGGATCTTTCTTGGCCTGCCAGGCATTTTTAACTTCTTTGGTCGACCACGTTTCTTCACCTTGTTCTTTATGACTATGTCAGGAGAAAAGAAGTCCACCTTCTTAGACGGCCTGGCATTGTGTGTCGGCGCTTTCTCGGTAGGGAACTTCTTATTGAGAGACCCTCGTGGTCTGCCTCGTCCACGTTTGGGTGGGTGGGTGCTGCCGTTGGGCACAGGGCTCTCGGTTGCTTCTTTATTCTCAACCTCCATCACGCTGCAGCTTCTCGCTCACAACTTCAGGCGTATTGGTGCCACACTCTTCGGTTTGGTGCGGAGAATCTGAAAACAACAAGAATTGAGAGAAAAAGATTTGAAATGAAGATACAAGACATTATTTACATTGTCATTTAGCAGAAACTTTTATCCAAACATTTACAAATGAGGACGATGGAACCAATCAAAAGAGCAATGATAGCCAAGTGCTACGACAAGCCTCCATTAGCTTAACATAGAACATGTAGCAAGTTTTTTTTAGTTTTTTATTATTATATAATAAATTAAATTAAGCAAATAGAATAGAAAAAGAAAAGAGCAAGATAGTGTTTTGAGCTAAGTACTTGAATAGATACCTCATACAGTTTTCCCTCCAAAACTATTTTTTTTCCACAATCAAAAATTTTTGCACAAATGTTCAACAACTAGCAAAGCTGTTTGCATACCTTATAATTTATTTTATATTCTTAAATATAATAATAATAATCATAATAATTTTACAGAGGTGGAAATTTTTAATGAAATGTAAATAAATGTAAGTTTACTGCACAGTCAGACCAAAAAAAAAAAAAAAAAAACTGTACAATGAAAGGAAAAAAAAGCAAATATGAAACCTCAAATAAATTGATCAAAAACAGACTTCATCTCTCATTATTTTTTGTGCGTCTGTTATATATATATATATATATATATATATATATATATATATATATATATATATATATATATAAATAATATTAAAAACTATTGTGTTTAGAGGTGCTCCGATCACGATCGGCCGATCGTTATGCGTATCTCGTCAGTAAAGCCGGTTTTCTAATCAGCGGTTAATTCCATCAGGTGCGTGATTTCACATAGAGCAGCTGTTACTACACAGAGCCGTTGTTAATAGAGAAGATGCGCAAATCACGTTAATTTTCAGCGTTTATTGGCCCATCTTCTCAGTTAACAACGGCTCTGTGTAGTAACAGCTGCTCTATGAGAAATCACCCACCTGATCGAATTAACCGCTGATTAGAAAACCGGCTTTACTGACGAAATGCGCATTAACGATCGGCCGATCGTGATCGGAGCACCCCTAATTGTGTTTAATTATATAACAATTCAACAACTTCACTGAATCAATTTATATAGTTATTTCACAACGGATATAATTATATGTTAAACTATTGGGGTGTTTATTAGTTTAAAAAAATATTTTGTAAAAAAAAAAAATAATAATAGCTATTCATAGTAAAAAAAAAAAAAATTGAAGTAAATAATTATACAACTGAATTAAATGTTGTTTGTGCCCAAGAAAGAAAGAGATACATCCTAATATTTCAGATTTAAACGAATAATTAAATATAAATATGCACTCACTAAAAAAGATTTTCATAAAAGTGGAGGGGATATGAGGTGCATTGGTGTGTGGTTTATATATATAATTTTGTAAGCAATTTATTTTAAAACATCGAATCGACTGAAGCCTGTTTGCAGACTCGAGACAATAGAAAACCCGTCTTCAGTATTGACAACAAAAACTCATCGACTGGAGAAGTTGGAGCACTCTGCAAGCCACTTCATGCATGCTTAACGGGTGCAACTGGACATATCACAGCATGGAAAAAATTGCATCGTTTTTTACCGCGAGATTTTACATATTACAAAATATTGATGATGATATTCTCCTTGTGTTTAATTTTTATGGAGCAATGTCGCAAAATCCACATAAATTTAAAAATACGAACGATTTCACGCAAAATAACGGGCATAAAAGAGCGGATGCTGTAGACTGGCTGCCATTATGTACAATGAAGCCCGCGAGCTTTTATAGTTCCAGGTAAAATGTGAGGCACTGGCGATTTTTGTTAGCTGCCTGCTAACCCGACTAAGATAACTTTTCAATGGAAAAATAGACTACTTTCATTCGTTCGATAATAAAAAGCGGCAAATATTCGAAACACAACGCACCTTACTCGCAAAGCGCTTTCACAACAGCAGAGATGATCTTTTTCATGCATTCGACAATATTTTCGATGCAAACAGCATCGGACAGTGGGCGGGCTACTGTGATTATTTGAAAGGCAATGCCTGTTCTTCCTCGTCTCTCGCTTGGCGTCGGCGGTTCACGGCACAGCGCCGCCTGCTTTGCTGGAGTGGCGATAGTGAAGACTGAACGTATACGTTACATTAAACAAAAAAATGAGACAGTTATGAATATATAAATGTAGTGACAAAGAGTCAAATCACGTAACCTGTAACTGTATAGCTGAAAGACAAAGGAGGGTAAAAATTCCAGTTATGAGTTCTTGAATATGATTTTTTTTTTTTTAAAAAGGGCATTTAAAAGTCATAAAATTCCTTTGACTATTTTTATTTATTCAAATACCACATTTCTATAATAAAACACATAAAATGCCTCTATTGTCTCTGCATACAGTTAAAAAAAAAGAAAGAAAGAAAGAAAAAAAACATTGCCCGCCCTTTCTAGCCAATCAGAAACGCGTTCTGTTTTTCAATAATTTCCCGCGTTTTGGTTTGCTGAGATATTCGGGGGTGGGATCTCTGGGAGAGGATTTGAGTTTGGCTGCAAGAGAAAGAACAAAGCAGCTTCAACATTAGAAGAGGTAATATAAAATTATAAAATATAATTGCTGACTGTTTTATATATATATATATATATATATATATATATATATATATATATATATATATATATATATATATATAATACATTTACACACACACAAACATATATAATGATATAGTAACGATATATTGTTTAATCCCTATATTTCAGTAACATAATATATTATTTAGACCCTTTGTTTAATGATTTACCACCATAAAAACTCTAAAAGCATAAATAAAAATAAATAAATAAACTATTACACATGTAATCGTTTGTGGGGTCATGTTCTTAGATATGCCTATGCAAATACATATACAACCAAATGTACCTGAATTATTGTTTAGATTTATTATTTCTATTATTTAGGAACGTTCTTCTTTTAAACTAAAAATAGGATAACATACTGTCAGTTTACTTTTTATGAACTACCTAGCAAAATAAATGCCTACTTAATGTTAATTACACATTTATTCTTAATTACATATCGATCAACGGACAATTTGTTGATCTAGATGTAATTTAAAAATGTGGAATAAAGAATTCTAGGCATGCATCTTGTAAATTTATGTTCCAATTTATTTGCTTTAAAATAATCTGCTCAAAAATTAATAAAAAAAGCATAAGAACTCACCTAAATATTAATCAAACTAACTTATTAAGGAAAGATATTTTACCCTAAAACTTGTTTTCTTATAAACTTGAACTAGTTGGTCAACTTTTTAGTTTATAACAGTAACTATAAGTTACACATCTTAAGTATAACAGTAGTACTTCGAGTACATAACTATTTGAGATCTTTCTCTTGTATTGCAAAGAAGTAAACATAACATCATACTTATAGCTTGCTATATATGGGTTTTGCATTTTAAGTATGCACTGAAAAGAAATATGGTGTACATATTCAATAGCAATATGAGCCAACAACCAGTATATTAATATAAGAACACATAAGAATCCTATGATTACACAGATATTGACTCAGAAAATACACTTGAACTAAAAGAATACTTGGGGGATACTAATAAAGAATACACTTACCTCTGTGTGAATTATGCTGTTCACAAAATACATGTGATTTAAAGGAAATATTTCTGCATAAAAGGATTGAATACAAAGTGAGAGACAACTTAAATGCATTGAGTATTTTATAAAGAAAAAAAACTACATGGGCAAAAAAAGTATAACATTTTATTCAATAAAAGACAGGTACATATAACACGATTGCCTTTATTGTATGTTACTCATTAAAACGTATGATGATGAATGAGGGAATGTAAATTGGCTGATATTCTATCAAATAACGTGACTAAACTCGTATCCTGTTAAGACAGTAAGTCCATCCAGCACATCAGAGTAGAAAAGCACGCTGGATTTTCAAAATACATAAAGTGAAAAACAACTAGTCTATAGTTTCTGATGGGTGCTTAACTTCTCTATTATAGTGAGATTTTATAGAGAGCTGGGGAACATCCTTCAAGCCCAGAATAAGGAAAAACTTGAGGTTGTAAATGTTAATAGTCCTCATCTCACTCAAAACCTTTTTTTTTTTTTAATGATTTCTTCAGCATTTTATATTCCCATCTTTCACAACACAATTTGCAATTGTAGATTATCTCTACTTTATCCATTAAAACAAGACATTGAGTCCTCCCTCTCTTTCGTGGAGGACAATTGGCGATATCAAGGCTGATTTTGACGCTAGCTAGTTTGTCTCTGCCACTTTGCGAACTAGATTTAGCGCCATACTTAGGTCTTCCTCTTCCCCTTTTTACCTTGGGACCTTCGATGATGGGACTTATGCTTGGTCTTCCACGGGGGTTTGACTGTCTCCGCTTGCAACCTTGGCAGAACCTGCGGGCCGACCCCTCTTCTTCTTCACCGAGCCCGCTGGCCTCCCTCTCTTTCGTGGAGGGCCGCTGGCAGCATCAAGGCTGGCTTCAGCAGCAGCTTGTTTGGCTCCACCACTCTGCGAAGTGGATTTGGTGCCGTACTTGCGTGGTCTTCCTCTTGCTTTTTTAACCTTGGATCCTTCAGCGATTGGATGAATGCGTGGTCTCCCGAGCGGCTTTGACAGTCTCCGCTTGCGCTGTAAACTCAACCTCTGAATTCTCTCGGATTCTTCCTCCGGTGTGAGCGGGATCTTCCTCGGCCTGCCGGGCAGTTTTATCTTTTTAGGTCGACCACGTTTCTTCACACTGGTCTCGGTGTCTTTGTCAGTGAACTTCTTATTGAGGGACCCTCGTGGTCTGCCTCTTCCTCTTTTAGCCTTGGATCCTTCAGCGATGGGATGAATGCGTGGTCTTCCGAGCGGCTTTGACAGTCTCCGCTTGCGCTGTAAACTCATCCTCTGAAGTCTCTCGGATTCTTCCTCAGGCGTGAGCGGGATCTTTCTTGGCCTGCCGGGCATTTTTAACTTCTTTGGTCGACCACGTTTCTTCACCTTGTTCTTTATGACTATGTCGGGAGAAAAGAAGTCCACCTTCTTAGACGGCCTGGCATTGTGTGTCGGCGCTTTTTCGGTAGGGAACTTCTTATTTAAGGACCCTCGTGGTCTGCCTCGTCCACGTTTGGGTGGGTGGGTGCTGCCGTTGGGCACAGGGCTCTCGGTTGCTTCTTTATTCTCAACCTCCATCACGCTGCAGCGTCTCGCTCACAACTTCAGGCGTATTGGTGCCACACTCTTCGGTTTGGTGCGGAGAATCTGAAAACAACAAGATGAGAGACAGAAAAAGATTTGAGATGAAGATACAAGACATCATTTGAATTAAGCACTTGAATTGACACTTCATATTGTTTTCCCAACATAACCAGAAATTGTCCTATTTTCCACAAAAACTGTTTGCATACATTGTATTGCCATGGGGAAGAAAAATTTTAAGTTAATAAAACTTATTAAAACTTGTTTTTTTTCTCCACCATCTTTTGTACTACATTAATTATTTTTAATTACTTTTTATATTATTTAGAAAAAAAATTCAAAATGTTAAAATTTAAATAAAATTTAAGTTTGCTGCAGATAAAAGGAATACATTTATATAAAACAGACTAGGTGAAACAAAATCTATTATTAATATTTACAAAATATTATTTCATTTTTTTTTTACTTTTGTTATTATTGCGTTTAATTACATAATATTAGCCATTCAACAACTTCACTTAATCAATGTATATAGTTCAAACAAAAATGATAAAATTATGTTAAGGGTATTAATATTATAGTTTATAGATGATAAAAATCTTAAAAAATATATAATAATAGTAAAAAAAGAAATACGGAAGAAAATTTAAATTACGCAAATAAATTAAATACTGTTTTTGGCTAATAAAGCGTTAAATATGTACCTTAATAATATGTTTTAATACTCACTAAAAAGCATTTTCGAACGAATAGAAGGGATATGTTTTTTGTAACTGTGTGAGCAGTTTATTTTAGAACAGATCGAATCGACTGAAGCGCTGTTTGCAGACTCGTAGACAAAAGAAAAACCCGTCTCAGTGTTGACAACGACTCGGCTAACTTATTCGCCTACTAACGTTACATCTTTAACACAGCATGAAAAAGACTGCATCGTCTTTACAGCGATATCTTACATATTACAAAATATTGTTTACATTAAAAATTAATTAAAAATATACACGATTAAACGCAGTATAAAGGGCATAAAAGAGCGGATGCTGTAGAGTGGCTGCCATTATGTACAATGAAGCCCGCGAGCTTTTATAGTTCCAGGTAAAATGTGAGGCAATGGCGATTTTTGTTAGCTGCCTGCTAACCCGACTAAGATAACTTGTCAATGGAAAAAGAGACTACTTTCATTCGTTCGATAATAAAAAGGGGCATATATTCGAAACACAACGCACCTTTCTCGCGAAGCACTTCAACAAAAGCAGAGATGACGGACAGTGGGCGCCTGGTTCGCGACTGTGATTATTTGAAAGGCAAAATGCCAGTTGTTCCTCGTCTCTCGCTCGACTCCAAGTCGACGGTTTATGGCACAGCGCCGCCTACTGTGGTGGAGTGGTGCGAACATGAATAAACAGTTATCTGTGAACAATATTGTCAAATCACGTAAGCTGTATCCTTTCAAAGCCGAAGAAAACATGAATAAAATCATTGCATTTATGAGCTGCTGAAAAGAAATAAGCATTCTAAAAAGGAAAAAGGTTCTTTGAGCAGTTTTTTTATTTATTAAAGTCAAAGACCTATTCAATTTCTTTAATAACGCACATAAAAATGCCAAATCCTTCTCTGTATTTTTCCGTGTATCATCCGGTCGTTCAGTTATGAATCAAAAATTAAATGTTTGCATTCCGTGGAGGAATAGCCTACTCTCAAGAAGTGGAAAGAATTTTGTTTAACAAATGGAAAATGAGACTTTGGCACTACATTTGTTTGTGGTTTACGAATCGATTTATGGCTTTCATATTTCATCTCCTGCGGGCAGCACTGAAAAGTTCCCTTTATTTGATTGGTCAAACAGCCACCAAAATTCCCTTGACCTTTTCACATATAAGTCATTGTTCTATAAAAAAATCCGGTATATTTCATGGCTCAAAACTTTCTTGTTAGTCTAAAAACAGATCCTGATTAGCGCCATGACATCATCTTGGATGTGACATTTCATCTTGGATGTAATAAGCAGAGTACGAAGAATGGTCCCCAGGACTCTGTGAGCAGCTGTGAAGACTTTTATACTGAAAGTGACTGAAACAGAGTTGTAAACAAGTAAGTTATTTTTACTTCCAACAACACCTTGTGCTCCTTCCTGCAAAAAAAAAAAAAAAAGATCTGTATAAAGATTTTCAGTTGAGTATCCAGCCCCATTACAGCACAGAAACTGCACTTGTTAAAATTATAAAGGACTTGCTTCTTGCGTCAGACCAAGTCTGCACCTCATTTTATAGTTTTACTTGATCTTAGTGCTGAATTTGACACCATAGATCATTACATACTCATAAATGGATTACAAAACACAGGTATCAGGATATTCAAGAGGTTAGACCCCGATCCTATTTTATTTAAATGGGGAGTCATCTCATTTATCACCAGTAAAATATGGAGTGCCACAAGGATCTGTCCTAGGTCCTCTTCTATTTTCAGTATACATGTTGCCCGTTGGTAACATCATTAGAAAATACGGGATTAGTTTCCACTGTTATGCTGATGATACATCTCAACAAGACCAGATTAAAGTTCTAAATTATCTAAGATAACAGAGTGGGTTAAAAATGTAAAAGATTGGATGACCAATAATAGACAGATATATTTCTTATTGGACCAAAAAAAAACAATACACAGAATCTTGTAGATTACAATTTGCAACTAGATGGATGTACTGTTACTTCCTCTACAGTCAAAAATCTGGGTGTTATATAAAACAGCAACTTGTCTTTTGAAAACCATATTTCCCATATTACAAAAACAGCATTCTTCCATCATAGAAACACTGCAATATGAAACATGTTACCTGTTTCTGATGCAGAAAAGCTAGTTCATGCATTCATGAACTCTAGACTGGAATATTGTAATGCACTGCTAGGTGGTTGTCCTGCATCTTTAAGCCCTCTTAATGGTTTAACTACAATCCATCACGCTCCCTAAGGTCACAAAACGGTGGATTTTTGGTAGTACCTAGGATAGCAAAGTCCATTAAAGGAGGTAGAGCTTTTCGCATTTGGCATCCCAAACTCTGCAATAGCCTTCCTGATAATGTTTGGTTAAAAACACATCTCTTTGGCCAAGCATTCAAATAATTCATCTCATAATTTTGGACTGCAGTTATATCTATATTCTATATATTATTCTTTAGCTTGGGTTAAACTAATTGTGACCCTGGACCACAAAAGCAGTCTTAAGTGTTAATTTGTTTAAATTAAGATTTATACCTCATCTGAAAGCTGAATAAATCATATTTCCATTGATGTATGGTTTGTTAATATGGGACAATATTTGGCCGAGATAGAACTATTTGAAAATCTGGAATCTGATATTACTAATCAAAAATTATGTTTTGATAAATTTACAGTAGGAAATTTACAAAATATCTTCATGGAACATGATCTTTACTCAATATCCTCATGATTTTTGTCATAAATTAAGAATCTATAATTTTGACCCATACAATGTATTTTTGGCTATATCAAAAATATACCGCAGCTACTGGTTTGTATTCCAGGGTCAAATTTAATTTTACTTGGTTGGAACTGGAGCTATGCTAATTATGTCTTTTTTGTTTCTCTGTTTTGCCATGGGGTGTAACTAGGATTTACACAAGCTTCAGTCTGGATCCAGAACACCTGACAAGAGATGATGCCAACTCCTCAGAGGACCTCAGATGATGCTATACCTGAAACAACATACAGAACTACAAAATGTT
This sequence comes from Carassius auratus, assembly GCF_003368295.1. Taxonomy (NCBI): domain Eukaryota; kingdom Metazoa; phylum Chordata; class Actinopteri; order Cypriniformes; family Cyprinidae; genus Carassius; species Carassius auratus. Next base: position 26,604 of record NW_020527686.1, read on the forward strand.
GCTATAAGTTTGATTGCATTATATATATATATATATATATATATATATATATATATTTTACCTTTATTTATATAGCGCTTTAAACAAATACATTGCGTCAAAGCAACTGAACAACATTCATTAGGAAAACAGTGGTCAATAATGCAAAATTACAGTTAAAGGCAGTTCATCATTGAATTCAGTGATGTCATCTCTGTTCAGTTAAATAGTGTCAGTGCATTTATTTGCAATCAAGTCAACGATATCGCTGTAGATGAAGTGACCCCAAGTAAGCCAGTTAATTGCTGTTAATAGTGTTCAACATCATTTCAGCCACATGCACATAAACTGACAGTCACTACTGATAAGCGACTACTAAATATTATAGCAACTTAATTTTCTGTAAAGTTGTTTTGCAATGTTTTGTATCATAAAAAGCACTATACAAATAAACTTGAACTGAATTGAACCTTGTAAGATGCAGTCAACAAATGCATTTAGCAGCACTTTCATCAGAAATCACCCTTAACAGATGAAAGGATAGTACAACAAAGATATCACTTTCCTCAGCAGACATTCAAACTAATGTGTTATTTTGAATATGAGATTGAGCTGAAGAATGAATGCTGTATCGGTTGCAAGAAATCACACTAGATCATTCCACCTCTCTCATAATACTGTACTCTACATAATACAGAGAGCTTTTAATACATTAAATCAATAAGCTTTCAATGAATCAACTCAATGTTCTATATAATAGTTTTAAAGTGATGTTTTCGCATTAGTAACAGAGGCTGGGGCTCAGCTGTTAAACTGTTAACTTGAGATTTGCATCTTTAGTGGAAGAAAGTAGTCCTGCACAAAAGAGGACTTTTAAAGACACTCCGTTGTTGTTTATTATATATTTATACACTTGTGCCGAACTGTTGTATAAATGCAGTATCACACTCATAGCTGTGTGATATGGCTGTATAGCATACTGTGATTTTACCATCCGAAAAAGCATGTCTTAAAGCAGGTGCTCTTGGTAGATTGTTCTGGTCATTATGGAAATGACCTATCTGCGTCTGTGTTCTTTAATGTGCACACGCACACTAGATCACACGCAGAATTTTCCCCTTCCATCAGGGCTTTGAATTGAGAATTAACACTACTTTGCCCTGTTTAGTAAATCTGGCCCTTTATCTGTTGATTGAGATGTAGCCCTAATAAAAAAAAAGTATAATTAAGAATCGCAAGTAGATCCTACTTTTACTATCTTGTAAATTTACATGTTTAATTTTATTAGTTTTAAAATACTCACACAATTATGAAAAAAAAGATAAAAACTTTACAAAAGAATTATAGGATGTTATATTATTGTTAATAAAATGAACTTTGTAAAAAAAAAGGGGCAATTTCACCCCAAACCTGGTTTCTTATTAACTTGAACATGTAGCAAAGTTTACAAGATAGTATGTAAAACGTATGCTGTTTTGCACTTAATGCACTGAAAAGAAATATGGAGTATATGTTCAATAAAAATATAAGCCCATATTTTTTTTGCAAGTGAAGGCTTGTATCACCTCTAGGAAATACTAATAAAGAATTTACTTGCCTGTGTGTGAACTATGTAAATGTGGTCAGAATAATTACAACATTATTTTTAAAGGAAGGAAATATTGCTGCATAATAGGACTGAATACAAAGTGAGAGACGACTTAAATGCATTAAGCATTTTAGAAAAATAATGAAAGTGTAACATTTAATTCAATAAAAGACAAGCAGGCTTTAACATGATTGCCTTTATTGTATGTTACTCATTAAAATGTATAATGATGAATGAGGGAATGCAAATTGACTGATACTATCGAAAACGTGACAACACTTGTATCCTTTTAAGACAGTAAGTCCATCCAGCACATCAGAGTAGAAAAGCTCGCTGGATTTTCAAAATACATAAAATGAAAACAACTAGTCTATAGTTTCTGATGGGCGCTTAACCTCCCTATTATAGTGAGATTTTCTAGAGGGCTGAGAAACATGTGTAAAGAAAAATGTGAGGTTGCAGGCATTAATAGCCCTCATCTCACTCAGAACGCCTTTTTTTAATGATTTCTTCAGCATTTTATATTCCCATCTTTTCAAACACCATGTGCAATTGTAGATTTTCTCTGTTTTATCCATTAAAACAAGACATTTGGTAAGGAATCAATTGCTTTACGCAAAACATGGGCAAATATTCAAACCGCTTCACACTTGATAATGGTGAGGGGCTTTCAAAATTAAAATACGCTCTAGGAAAAAAAGGCTATTTGGCACCCTGCGTGTTTGCCTGAAGGAGACCATTTAGGAGACCACTTGCTGATTTCAATGATCAATCTCATCAGTTCTTTGCATTGTTGTGAAACAGTTTTCTGGTATAGCTTTTAAATGAATCTACTGCACACCAGATGGTGGAGGTTGATGTTCCGTATCTGATGTCTCAAAGCACCAGCAGAAAGGAGTGGGACTATCACTCTTTGCCTACTCAGATCCAGGGGACTTTTTTAATAGATCCTCTGCTCTGTGTATAACCTAATCATAACTGTTTGGTTTCATGGCTTGAGGCGCTGGGTAGAACAAAAGCCATATGGTTGAAAAAAATGTGACGCACATCATATAATACGGTCAAGAATTATCCACAAGTTTGCTTTGATTTTCAGGTCACTGTACAATGTTTTAGATCAGATTTAGTCATTTCAGGTTATGCAAAAATGCTAAATGAATGCATTGGATAAATGATTCATTACGATCACCATCCAGAACGCATAAGAAAAATATACTGAAATATGCTCCATATGACACTAAGTACAAACATAATGATATACATATGAATCATGTAATGAATCATGCAGCCTACATATTTTACAGATATAGTACCAAACTGTATCTAATTTAAAAAACAAACAACGCATATACATTCTCTTCATGTTCACGCTGTAAAATATAATGATGTTCTCTGTAGAAAAAGAATACAAACACCATGTCTCATATGAGCCGCTCCGGGGCAACATCCATCACCAAAGCGTTTGGCAGTAATGAGCACAAGATGGCAGGCTAGCCCGTAAAATGGTTTCATGGAACAGATTCGCATCGAAGCCTCAGGAGAAATGTATAGGGGTCGTGAACCCAGGCTGGCTTTGGATTGGTTGCTCTGTGTGGTCAGGACACAAAGTCAGCCAATAGGTACCGTCCCCGACAGCTGCGTCAAAGTGGTCTGAAGCTGATATCACGGATGTCTGGAAATCTGCGGTGCCGTTTCAGGTAACGTGGAGTAGAAGTAGCCTAGCGAGTTTCAAGCCACAGTCAAACAGTCACACTCCTGCTAATGATGTGCCTGTGATAATGTCAGTCACGAAACAAGATGGGTTCAGAGCAGATGAACCAGAGGGGAATCTGAAAGTGACTCTTCGGAGGGAAATAGCAGGTACCCAGGATAATGTGTCATTCAAACCATAAATTAATGATAAAATCAGACCAGTCTGTGTCAAGATGTTGCGGAGAGACCATGATGCATGTGTTTTTAATGACTGATGTCATCATATACAGCTGTGTTCCCAAGGACCTCACCTGTGACCTTTGAAGACATCACAGGTTAAGGGTCTCAGGGACACAGACATACACTGGTTCAAGTTTTCAGATGAACTCCAAAGTGAGGCTGAAATTCCCGACTTTGGGTCCATCTGAATATTGAGTTTTTCCTAGTACTACATGTCAGAGACAAAGAATTGTTTTTATTTCAGAGTCATGATTACATACACAGAAATAATTAAGGCCACAGATTTATGACACAGTTTTATTATTTTTATGTAATAGTAAACATATAATTCACTATATCTAATGCTAAAGTAAAAATGAAATATTTAGAATTAAATAGTAATTTCTTTAAAAACTTCTGCTTATGGAATTAATACATATATAATTTTATTTATTATATATAATTTATTTAAAATAAAGGCTGCTCTTCCAAAAATATTAAGACAGGACAGCTGTATTCTGTTTTCACCCTTGATAATAATAAGAATTATTTCTTTAAATAATGAAAATGTATCAATAATAATAATATAATTAATAGTAATAAATACCTTTTAACTGTATTTTTGATCGAATAAATGCAGTCTATCTGAGCACTTCAAAACTTACTTCAAAAAGATTAAAAAAATCTTACCGACCTAAAACTTTTAAATGGTAATGTATATAGATAGATAGATATTCACACACACTTCATATTTTATATATACAGCATATTAATCTTGTATGACGACACTCTTTACCTTCCTCCTCAGTAAATGCACCCCTCTCACAATGACGGTGTCTTCTCCAAATTGCGTGATGTCTCTAAATCTCCTGAGGTTGCGACCTGTAGCAAACAGAAGCAAGTTTTAACACATAAAACTCATTTTAACCCTCAGGAATTAACAGCAACTTCTTAACGAGAACTGAAATTAAGATTTAGCATCAGCGCCAAAAACAATTGCGCAGTTAGTTCTGTCCGGCCCCCTGGTGGCAGACACTGAGTACGACACATGAACCGAATGAACCCAAAAACAGATATGCGCTGCCAGCAAACTGTCTCTGCCCTCTCTCTGTCTCTCTCTCTGGCTGCCCTCCTTTTCTGTGAAGCCACAAACACAGAGGGATCGGTGTGCATGTGAGCGACACACATAGGTGGTATATCTATAAACATGTGACGCATATCACAAACTGCTCGGCCTTTGCGCGATAAATCGTACGACAAATGCGGCGCATCGTGGGTCGAAAATGTATAGAAAGCATGCGGTACCAGAAGACAGCAAACAACGCTCTCTCTCTCTTTCTTCCTCTCGGTCTCATAGTGCCCCAGTTTTAAGGCTGCCTATCTCTTTCGAAACAAGAGTGGAGAGGGAAACGGCAGACAAAAAAGACAGATTTAGAACAGGCTGCAAGTGTTACAAATGTTAAAAAAACGCCAAACACGGAAGTCTTCCGCAGTCTTCCGTTCACTGTCCCTGCTCGTCCCAACCTAATTTACCAAATTTACAGTGAAAAACACACACTCACGGACATGCACACTACGCCTCATATGTTATACACTTAAAGAGTTGTCACGAAATCCGCTATAGTGTCTCCAGACATTCTCTTCCTTAGAGCCGTACGGTAAACTAGTTTCCTCCATCCCTGTCTGACTTCTCTCTCGCCCTGCGCTCTCCTCTCGTCTTCTCCCTTCTAGCGCGGCGATGATGCTCTGACACTCGTGGCGATCAGAGATACTCGCAGCTCATGAGATAGGTGCGCTTTGAGCAGCCCACCATTATCTGATGCCGTCCCTCTTCCCTTCCCTTTTCTCTGTGATTCTCCCTCCCTTCCTCTCATTACTCCTTCCTCCCGCCCCGACAGAAACCATGTCTAATCCCCCCAACATCATAAATCAGTGTCACCTAAACACTAACGCACCCAACCAGCGTGCACCGTGGACGTTCAGACCCAGTGCTGCTCCCTGTCGTCACTGTCCCTGCCTCAGTCTCTCGCGCCGCTTCCTCTAACCAACCCCCCCTCGTTTTCTTCTTCTCCTCCTCTCCTGCGTTTTGTCAGTAGAATATCTGCCATTCTCTCTCTCTCTCTCTTTCTTTCTCCCCCCCACAGCAATGTCTGGCACTCGAACGCAAAAACAGTCATAACACCTTGTGATTGATCTCAAAGCTTGGAAGGGTGTCTGTGTGTTTGAAATGGAACAGATGAGACAATATGGGATAGATGGGGAGATTGTGAGTTAAAGATCATTTCTGAGAGAGAGAGAAAGAGAGAGAGAGAGAGAGAGAGAGAGAGAGAGAGAGAGAGAGAACGAGATTCCTCTTCCAGACAACAAAAGCTCGGGGGGTGATTACCCTGCAGTAATGAAAAGTGTCACCAGCCATCGTGCTGCATTATACCAAACTCCTTCCTCTGATTGAAAGATTTGATCTAATGGCAAGTTGGAATGACTCAATTAAGCCTGTATGAGGAAACTCTGTGCATGCATGCTAGGCTTCACCATTTAAATCACGTCATATGATACATTTATAAGAGCTAGCAGGTTACATAATAATCTAAAGACTCTTTAATAATATACTGTGGGGAGTGAAAATCTCAGAACAAGTCGGACATATGGGATTTAAGCATGAAAATAACTTAAAATAACGCTGTTCATGTGACTACTTTGTTAACAATATTTTCGTCTTTTTATGATGCATAATAATAATAATAATATATAATAATAATAATAGCTGTAGTAGTAGCAAAAGAAAATGATCAAATTGCTAAATAAAAAAGAAGGTACAAATTAGTCAAAAATAATGTTTATAATAATAATAATAATAATAATGTATTTTATTTATTATTAATATTATTGCTTGAGACTTATTGTTTTCTTATTTGTTTTAATGCTATTATTTTTGAATTCTGACATAAAGAACTTCAAACACTGTTATCTGTGATATACATGTAAATACAATTGTACTTGTGTAAAATGCATTATTATATTATTATTGAGATAAATTTACTGTACATAAGTGTAAAAAAGATTGACAAAAGGAGGTCTATAATACATCAAGAAAGCTATATGTTGATTCCAGCTCATCTTAATCCGTTTGCTCTCCAGAAGTACGTAAGGGTGACATCACTGTTTCATGGACATTAAGCTCCACAAACACTTGTCCAAAATGTGAAATACTTGTGATTTATATTGTACATTTTTATTTCAAATACAGTTTATCTATTGAGAATTAAGCCTTTTTTTCTAACCAGATGGTGCAGTTACAACATCTAGAAGCAGGTGCTAACCAGTCAACTCATCGCCTGTCAGTTTTCACCTTAAAGGGTTTAGTTCACCCAAAAATGAAAATTAGGCTGCGTTTTACTCACCCCTGAGGCATCTATAGGTGTATATGACTTTCTTAATAATCTTAAATACATTTTTTTTATATACCTCCAACTGGATTCATCTGATAGAAAAGTCATATACATCTAGGATGCCTCGGGGGTGAGTAAAACACAGCCTAATTTTCATTTGTGGGTGAACTAACCCTTTAATTCCACGGCGAGTTTATAATCTCCAGGATCTGAAAACCATCAGCCTGTGGAGGATAAATATTCATGATCCACATTGTGAATTCACCCAAACACGCGCTGATGATGGAGTTGAATAACAAACAAACAAAGAAGTTACACAACCAATCAGGGCCATATTGAAAAGGGGAAACAAACAATTAGACAGATTAATCAAAAGACAACGAGCCAAAACAGCAGAAACAGTCAAGTGAGCAAGAATCAGGCAACACCATTATGACAGAAAGTGCAGAATGCCATGACGTACTTTTATGCAGTGAAAATAAGGATGGGGATGAAGGTGTAGCTATGTTTGCATTATGATGTTAAATGTTTAAAAGAAAGACAAGAAAACGTACGTCCTTGAGACACCTGTTCTAGTACGCAAGAAAATTAATGCACCATGGAGCATTCGTTCACGCCACCCAAATGAAAACAAAATTATAAAAAAATTACAAATTTAAAAAAAATCATAGGTTTTCTTGAGGCTACGCATGGAAGATTTTATTTGCGCAGGCTTGTTTTGGTGCACAAGACTGTTTCTTTGTTCTCAAGTCTGTTTCAATCCAGTCTCTCCTGAGTGTGATTTCTCTGTTTCTAGTAATGTGAGGCTGAACATCTTGGTGTGTGTTTACATGTCTGGAAAAGAACAACGACAGGCACAGATTGCTGATATGTGCTCTTTTTATCTCTTAGAGGAGAAGGACAACGCAATGCGGATCCTGGCAGACCGTGTGAGCGGCCAGACAGAGCAGGAGGAGACTGTAATTATTCATAAGAGGGCTGGAGAGATGATTGAGAGGCTAATTGTAAACACACTGACCACACAACTTAAAACCCATCATAAAACCCTGCTATTATTTAGAATGTATGTGCTTGAGAAGGAAAGAATGGCGGTTTGCACCTGAAAACATTAAAATTAGCTCATTAGCAGATTGTGGGTAATGGGAAATGGTAATGAAGTGCTGCTTGGCTTTGTCCAAAATACTGAGGAAAATGAGAAGAATGAGTTCCACAGCAGTACTATTTCTTCATGTACTGAACCATAAATACTTGTGTGTATTGATTTCCAATGATAAAATACCTTCCCCGTTGCAGTTTTATCAGCTATTGTGTGCTTATCTCGAGTAAAAGGTGAGATGCTTCACCAACATTATTTGTCATTTGAAAAGCAATTGAAAGCATTCAGAGTTATCTCTGTATGAAATAAACATTTTACATAAACACAAATTGCTGATATATTATATTATATTATATTATATTATATTATATTATATTATATTATATTATATTATATTATATTATATTATATTATATTATATTATATTATGCCTCTTCTGTGAATCCCATAAGATCAAAAAATATTTTTCAGCAAACTCGTGTCTATTTGTTGAATAGCTGTTCAATATTATCACAACAATTAAAACAGCTAAAAAACCTATAATTTAATTTATAAGTGACACAAAATATCCACATTATTGTTTTCCGAAAAATAAATTATATTAAAATTTGTTAGTTTTTTTAAAACATAAACTTAATTTATTAAAAATTAAACTTCATTAAGTGTTTTTCTACAATGAACCATGCAATGTTTTTTTTTTACAATATAAAAAATATAACTAAACAAATTTGTAGTAGAATATGAAACATTTATTATTTAATATCAGATTTTTGCAAATGACTTATATATGCTGCATATTCATATACTACTCATATGTTGATATTTATTAGTTATTCATTTAGAAAAAAAAGAAATGTCATATTTAAATCCACACTTTTAGAAGTTATGGGAATTTCATGTTTAATTCTATTTCAGTTTCAAATTCTGCGTCCTGTTCGCTTCAGGAATTGAATTGGAATTTAAAAGGCTTTCTCAATGCAATTATCCAGTATTATCCAATGCAACATAAACAAGGTACAATTTATCATTTCATGCATCCCTGAGAATCGAACCAATGACTTGACGTTGCTAGTGCAATTCACTTTGAGGTTGAACAACCCTATTAAGTACACAAAACACATTTGTCCACTTGTATATATTAATCTCAATCTGTTATCTCCACCTTCCAGTTTTTAATTAGGAGTTTACTAGACTTGACTGATTTGTTGGAGCCCTCTTGTGGACGGGGCATTTGGGCACCCACCCAAACTGGCCATATGGCAGACAGGGAAGACTAACAGCGTGTGAATGATAGCGCAACAAACACTGAAACTGAAACAATGAAGGTGCTTCAGTGCTGATTCAGACCATATGTTTGCAGCTCAATTTTAAGGCAAGAACATTTGAAAGGTTTGTCTATATGCAGCTGACGGTCAATCATACTCACCTCGGCGTAATGGTGACACCGCAGGGAAAGCTAGAAGGTTGTACAGTTAACTCCAGGCTGATTATGATGCAAAAGCATACAACCAACTACCTCAGCCTGCAGCGCACTGACTCCCGGTTCGATTTCTACACACACTCACGATCAGGTGTCAATAGATTTCATGTGTAATGTCTTCCTCTACTGGACAACTTATATAAAGCAACACATCATCCACTTGTGAAAAAATGATATTACACAGTTACACACAAGCACTTCACATTTTATGTTTTATGATCAGCTCACATTAAAATCACACTGCAATAGCTCCTATTAAAAAAGATGAATGGTATAATTAAATGAGCAAACACAAAATAATTAACAGAAGGTTTAGCCTCTCAGCCTCTTTTAGGATAGTTCACCCAAAAATTTAACATCATCATGTTGTTTCAAATCTATAAGACTTTTGTTCATCTTCGAAACACAAACAAACCAAACCTGAGATATTTCTGTCCCTCCATTGAAAGATCAAAAACTCGACATGGTAAAATAAACCACATGGATCAAGCGTTTTATTCTAAGTCTTCTGCTTATTAAATATGTTAAATGGAAGCTTAAATTTGCTTTTTGATGTGCAGGAACTACTGAGGTTTGCTCTCGCATGTCAAGCAAGTACAACTGAGCTTTTGTTAACCATATTTGATGAGCTCTATGTATGTCCACTGAACAACCATTATATGTGGTCAAAAGCTTAAATTAAATCTGTCCATCATATAAACTGTTCTATTCATACAGATTTATTTTAATGCATTTTTTTGAACGGACTTTCAGTGGAAGGACAGAAATCTCTCAATTTTCATTCATATTTTCATTTGAAATCTTATGGCGAGTAATTTGTGACAGTTTTGGGTTTGGGGGGAAACTATGACTTTAAGGAGTGCATTAAGGGAATGTATTAATTTCTTATGTCCAGACATGTAAATCTTTTATATCAAAGGACGAAATCTACGACGAAATCTAACATTCATTCCGTATCCCCGAAGCACACACGAGAGAGCAAATCAATTTATGGAGACTTTCTAAGAGCTGGAATGAGTACTTCATATACAATTCAGGAGACCGAAATGAAGTTTTTCATATAATGAAATATGAAAAAAAAAAAAAAAAGCATTGATCAAGTCACTATCGTGAATAGTGCTGTTGTTCAAAGGTCGTACTTATTGCACTACTGGAAGCAACCCTTAAGAAAGTCTGATTTGAAGCACTTGGAGATTGCACAAGCTCGTCATATGCAGTTCAAACATGAAAAATGCACTTCATCTGTTTCATTTTGAACTCCTGTGTGTCTGAAAACCTGGAAAATTAATCCAGCTTGTGGATCAGTCTGTTTTAGCTTGAATCTAAAATGAAGATTTTTTTATTCTGGCATTTGTTACCTCGTAAGTTTGTGTACCCACAAACAATTACCAGATCCTTGGCATCCTCCAGCCTTTCATTTAAATTATAGCTCATCCAAAAATGCATGAAATGTCAGTATTCACTCACCCACATGGTGTTCCAAACTCTTATGATATTCATTCTGTGCAAAACAAAAGGAGAAATGTGTTAAATTCCATATTCAATTACTATAAATGAGGATTTATGAACTGACATCAGGCACTATATTCCAATTAATAATAGAGAATTTTACATCACTATTTAATGAAAACCTTGAAATCTCCCTATAATTACCAATTTCATAAATTAATCATTCATTTACATTTTTGTACCAAAAACCATATCAAAAACATGTCCAGGTCATATTTAAAAACAAAATCAACAGAAAAAAACAAAAAAACATTTTTGTATAGAGAAATTTAACATATTTTAGGATTCATTGCACAATGACATTATCTTCACAATAATTACAGCCAATAAATAATAATAATAAATACAATTATTATTATTATTAAGTTGGGAAAAGTATTTACATCAAGTATTTATCATGTGATAACACCTTTAATAGATGAAATAAAAATATAGTATAGGATAATAAAAATATCCCTATTGAGAATAAAAGTTAGGGAGGTTCTTAACTGTCCTGAATATATATATATATATATATATATATATATATATATATATATATATATATATATATATATATATATATATATATATATATATATATATATATATATATATATATATATATATATATAAAGACTTGATTTTCTTTATGCAATTTTTTCCCAACTGAACTGAATTCATCTCTCAAAAATTGTAATCATTATTTCTACACATCAACCGATGCGGTTTCTCAGTTCAAATCACTCAATGATCCGTTCGCATCAGTTAACAGCTCATTGGAGTGGAAGATGATCCGATTATAACGTATTTTGAGTGAAGCATTAGTTTAACAGGAAACAGTTAATATTCACACTGCTCTTCTCGAAGACAAAGACCCAGTGAAATGCAGACACATATGTTGGACAGCTCTGTTCATCTGACAATGACAGAGATCTCCAGGGTGAGATGTGAATGTGGTCCAAACATTAACTGCATGGTCTATTCAGCTCCTTTCTCACTCCCTGTCCTTTTCACAGCCAAACGCATTCATTTTACTGATGCACACTAAACTACAAACCTAACCGTTTACAACTTGGCCTCCTGCTCTTAATGTTACTGTTTAGGTCACTTTTGCGGTTTAATATCTATAAAAACTTTTGTCCTTGCCTCTCTGGCTCGGCTCCACCCTATCTTCCTTTTCTTTCTCTCACTGCCACATTCACAGTCCAATCACGTGCGAATGCGGCATGGTGGTGCCAGTGCCAGCTTTTTGCCAACCTGCATGTGTATGTGTGTGTCTCTGCCAGCACAAAGCATTGGGACATAAGGTCACACACTTGCCATGATCTTAATTATGAGACCACACAGTGATGGAGCTGGAACAAATGTTCAGGAGTTCGACGAACTGCGTTTTACATTTCCAAATGTGGATGTAAGTTGGAATTTAAAATAAAAAAGGGGTACTAAAAAGTATACATTTT
>NW_020527687.1:0-31424 GCF_003368295.1 Carassius auratus
GACAAGCAGGCTTTAACATGATTGCCTTTATTGTATGTTACTCATTAAAATGTATAATGATGAATGAGGGAATGCAAATTGACTGATACTATCGAAAAAGTGACAACACTTGATCCTTTTAAGACAGTAAGTCCATCCAGCACATCAGAGTAGAAAAGCTCGCTGGATTTTCAAAATACATAAAATGAAAACAACTAGTCTATAGTTTCTGATGGGCGCTTAACTTCCCTATTATAGTGAGATTTTCTAGAGCTGAGAAACATGTGTAAAGAAAAATGTGAGGTTGCAGGCATTAATAGCCTCATCTCACTCAGAACGCCTTTTTTTAAATGATTTCTTCAGCATTTTATATTCCCATCTTTTCAAACACCATGTGCAATTGTAGATTTTCTCTGTTTTATCCATTAAAACAAGACATTTGGTAAGGAATCAATTGCTTTACGCAAAAACATGGGCAAATATTCAAACGTTTCACACTTGATAATGGTGAGGGGCTTTCAAAATTAAAATACGCTCTAGAAAAAAAAGGCTATTTGGCACCCTGCGTGTTTGCCTGAAGGAGACCATTTAGGAGACCACTTGCTGATTTCAATGATCAATCTCATCAGTTCTTTGCATTGTTGTGAAACATTTTCTGGTATAGCTTTTAAATGAATCTACTGCACACCAGATGGTGGAGGTTGATGTTCCGTATCTGATGTCTCAAAGCACCAGCAGAAAGGAGTGGGACTATCACTCTTGCCTACTCAGATCCAGGGGACTTTTTTAATAGATCCTCTGCTCTGTGTATAACCTAATCATAACTGTTTGGTTTCATGGCTTGAGGCGCTGGTAGAACAAAAGCCATATGGTTGAAAAAATGTGACGCACATCATATAATACGGTCAAGAATTATCCACAAGTTTGCTTTGATTTTCAGGTCACTGTACAATGTTTTAGATCAGATTTATTCATTTCAGGTTATGGCAAAATGCTAAAGAATGCATTGGATAAATGATTCATTACGATCACCATCCAGAACGTATAAGAAAAATATACTGAAATATGCTCCATATGACACTAAGTACAAACATAATGAATTACATATGAATCATGTAATGAATCATGCAGCCTACATATTTTACAGATATAGTACCAAACTGTATCTAATTTAAAAACAAACAACGCATATACATTCTCTTCATGTTCACGCTGTAAAATATAATGATGTTCTCTGTAGAAAAAGAATACAAACACCATGTCTCATATGAGCCGCTCCGGGGCAACATCCATCATCACCAAAGCGTTTGGCAGTAATGAGCACAAGATGGCAGGCTAGCCCGTAAAATGGTTTCATGGAACAGATTCGCATCGAAGCCTCAGGAGAAATGTATAGGGGTCGTGAACCCAGGCTGGCTTTGGATTGGTTGCTCTGTGTGGTCAGGACACAAAGTCAGCCAATAGGTACCGTCCCCGACAGCTGCGTCAAAGTGGTCTGAAGCTGATATCACGGATGTCTGGAAATCTGCCGTGCCGTTTCAGGTAACGTGGAGTAGAAGTAGCCTAGCGAGTTTCAAACCACAGTCAAACAGTCACACTCCTGCTAATGATGTGCCTGTGATAATGTCAGTCACGAAACAAGATGGGTTCAGAGCAGATGAACCAGAGGGGAATCTGAAAGTGACTCTTCGGAGGGAAATAGCAGGTACCCAGGATAATGTGTCATTCAAACCATAAATTAATGATAAAATCAGACCAGTCTGTGTCAAGATGTTGCGGAGAGACCATGATGCATGTGTTTTTAATGACTGATGTCATCATATACAGCTGTGTTCCCAAGGACCTCACCTGTGACCTTTGAAGACATCACAGGTTAAGGGTCTCAGGGACACAGACATACACTGGTTCAACTTTTCAGATGAACTCCAAAGTGAGGCTGAAATTCCCCGACTTTGGGTCCATCTGAATATTGAGTTTTTCCTAGTACTACATGTCAGAGACAAAGAATTTTTTTATTTCAGAGTCATGATTACATACACAGAAATAATTAAGGCCACAGATTTATGACACAGTTTTATTATTTTTATGTAATAGTAAACATATAATTCACTATATCTAATGCTAAAGTAAAAATGAAATATTTAGAATTAAATTATAATTTCTTTAAAAACTTCTGCTTATGGAATTAATACATATATAATTTTATTTATTATATATAATTTATTTAAATAAAGGCTGCTCTTCCAAAAATATTAGACAGGACAGCTGTATTCTGTTTTCACCCTTGATAATAATAAGAATTATTTTCTTTAAATAATGAAAATGTATCAATAATAATAATATAATTAATAGTAATAAATACCTTTTAACTGTATTTTTGATCGAATAAATGCAGTCTTCTGAGCACTTCAAAACTTACTTCAAAAAGATTAAAAAAATCTTACCGACCTAAAACTTTTAAATGGTAATGTATATAGATAGATAGATATTCACACACACTTCATATTTTATATATACAGCATATTAATCTTGTATGACGACACTCTTTACCTTCCTCCTCAGTAAATGCACCCCTCTCACAATGACGGTGTCTTCTCCAAATTGCGTGATGTCTCTAAATCTCCTGAGGTTGCGACCTGTAGCAAACAGAAGCAAGTTTTAACACATAAAACTCATTTTAACCCTCAGGAATTAACAGCAACTTCTTAACGAGAACTGAAATTAAGATTTAGCATCAGCGCCAAAAACAATTGCGTAGTTAGTTCTGTCCGGCCCCCTGGTGGCAGACACTGAGTACGACACATGAACCGAATGAACCCAAAAACAGATATGCGCTGCCAGCAAACTGTCTCTGCCCTCTCTCTGTCTCTCTCTCTGGCTGCCCTCCTTTTCTGTGAAGCCACAAACACAGAGGGATCGGTGTGCATGTGAGCGACACACATAGGTGGAATATCTATAAAATGTGACGCATATCACAAACTGCTCGGCCTTTGCGCGATAAATCGTACGACAAATGCGGCGCATCGTGGGTCGAAGATGTATAGAAAGCATGCGGTACCAGAAGACAGCAAACACCGCTCTCTCTCTCTTTCTTCCTCTCGGTCTCATAGTGCCCCAGTTTTAAGGCTGCCTATCTCTTTCGAAACAAGAGTGGAGAGGGAAACAGCAGACAAAAAAGACAGATTTAGAACAGCCTGCAAGTGTTACAAATGTTAAAAAAACGCCAAACACGGAAGTCTTCCGCAGTCTTCCGTTCACTGTCCCTGCTCGTCCCAACCTAATTTACCAAATTTACAGTGAAAAACACACACTCACGGACATGCACACTACGCCTCATATGTTATACACTTAAAGAGTTGTCACGAAATCCGCTATAGTGTCTCCAGACATTCGCTTCCTTAGAGCCGTACGGTAAACTAGTTTCCTCCATCCCTGTCTGACTTCTCTCTCGCCCTGCGCTCTCCTCTCGTCTTCTCCCTTCTAGCGCGGCGATGATGCTCTGACACTCGTGGCGATCAGAGATACTCGCAGCTCATGAGATAGGTGCGCTTTGAGCAGCCCACCATTATCTGATGCCGTCCCCTCTTCCCTTCCCTTTTCTCTGTGATTCTCCCTCCCTTCCTCTCATTACTCCTTCCTCCCGCCCCGACAGAAACCATGTCTAATCCCCCCAACATCATAAATCAGTGTCACCTAAACACTAACGCACCCAACCAGCGTGCACCGTGGACGTTCAGACCCAGTGCTGCTCCCTGTCGTCACTGTCCCTGCCTCAGTCTCTCGCGCCGCTTCCTCTAACCAACCCCCTCGTTTTCTTCTTCTCCTCCTCTCCTGCGTTTTGTCAGTAGAATATCTGCCATTCTCTCTCTCTCTCTCTTTCTTTCTCCCCCCCACAGCAATGTCTGGCACTCGAACGCAAAAACAGTCATAACACCTTGTGATTGATCTCAAAGCTTGGAAGGGTGTCTGTGTGTTTGAAATGGAACAGATGAGACAATATGGGATAGATGGGGAGATTGTGAGTTAAAGATCATTTCTGAGAGAGAGAGAAAGAGAGAGAGAGAGAGAGAGAGAGAGAGAGAGAGAGAGAGAACGAGATTCCTCTTCCAGACAACAAAAGCTCGGGGGTGATTACCCTGCAGTAATGAAAAGTGTCACCAGCCATCGTGCTGCATTATACCAAACTCCTTCCTCTGATTGAAAGATTTGATCTAATGGCAAGTTGGAATGACTCAATTAAGCCTGTATGAGGAAACTCTGTGAATGCATGCTAGGCTTCACCATTTAAATCACGTCATATGATACATTTATAAGAGCTAGCAGGTTACATAATAATCTAAAGACTCTTTAATAATATACTGTGGGGAGTGAAAATCTCAGAGTGGGACATATGGGATTTAAGCATGAAAATAACTTGAAATAACGCTGTTCATGTGACTCCTTTGTTAACAATATTTTAGTCTTTTTATGATGCATAATAATAATAATAATATATAATAATAATAATAGCTGTAGTAGTAGCAAAAGAAAATGATCAAATTGCTAAATAAAAAAAGAAGGTACAAATTAGTCAAAAATAATGTTTATAATAATAATAATAATAATAATGTATTTTATTTATTATTAATATTATTGCTTGAGACTTATTGTTTTCTTATTTGTTTTAATGCTATTATTTTTGAATTCTGACATAAAGAACTTCAAACACTGTTATCTGTGATAT
Organism: Carassius auratus; assembly: GCF_003368295.1. Classification (NCBI taxonomy): domain Eukaryota; kingdom Metazoa; phylum Chordata; class Actinopteri; order Cypriniformes; family Cyprinidae; genus Carassius; species Carassius auratus. The sequence goes on from NW_020527687.1 coordinate 4,703, forward strand.
ACATGTAAATACAATGTACTTGTGTAAAATGCATTATTATTATTATTATGAGATAAATTTACTGTACATAAGTGTAAAAAGATTTGACAAAAGGAGGTCTATAATACATCAAGAAAGCTATATGTTGATTCCAGCTCATCTTAATCCGTTTGCTCTCCAGAAGTACGTAAGGGTGACATCACTGTTTCATGGACATTAAGCTCCACAAACACTTGTCCAAAATGTGAAATACTTGTGATTTATATTGTACATTTTTATTTCAAATACAGTTTATCTATTGAGAATTAAGCTTTTTTTCTAACCAGATGGTGCAGTTACAACATCTAGAAGCAGGTGCTAACCAGTCAACTCATCGCCTGTCAGTTTTCACCTTAAAGGGTTAGTTCACCCAAAAATGAAAATTAGGCTGCGTTTTACTCACCCCTGAGGCATCCTATAGGTGTATATGACTTTCTTAATAATCTTAAATACATTTTTTTTATATACCTCCAACTGGATTCATCTGATAGAAAAGTCATATACATCTAGGATGCCTCGGGGGTGAGTAAAACACAGCCTAATTTTCATTTGTGGGTGAACTAACCCTTTAATTCCACGGCGAGTTTATAATCTCCAGGATCTGAAAACCATCAGCCTGTGGAGGATAAATATTCATGATCCACATTGTGAATTCACCAAACACGCGCTGATGATGGAGTTGAATAACAAACAAACAAAGAAGTTACACAACCAATCAGGGCCATATTGAAAAGGGGAAACAAACAATTAGACAGATTAATCAAAAGACAACGAGCCAAAACAGCAGAAACAGTCAAGTGAGCAAGAATCAGGCAACACCATTATGACAGAAAGTGCAGAATGCCATGACGTACTTTTATGCAGTGAAAATAAGGATGGGGATGAAGGTGTAGCTATGTTTGCATTATGATGTTAAATGTTTAAAAGAAAGACAAGAAAACGTACGTCCTTGAGACACCTGTTCTAGTACGCAAGAAAATTAATGCACCATGGAGCATTCGTTCACGCCACCCAAATGAAAACAAAATTATAAAAAAATTACAAATTTAAAAAAAATCATAGGTTTTCTTGAGGCTACGCATGGAAGATTTTATTTGCGCAGGCTTGTTTTGTGCACAAGACTGTTTCTTTGTTCTCAAGTCTGTTTCAATCCAGTCTCTCCTGAGTGTGATTTCTCTGTTTCTAGTAATGTGAGGCTGAACATCTTGGTGTGTGTTTACATGTCTGGAAAAGAACAACGACAGGCACAGATTGCTGATATGTGCTCTTTTTATCTCTTAGAGGAGAAGGACAACGCAATGCGGATCCTGGCAGACCGTGTGAGCGGCCAGACAGAGCAGGAGGAGACTGTAATTATTCATAAGAGGGCTGGAGAGATGATTGAGAGGCTAATTGTAAACACACTGACCACACAACTTAAAACCCATCATAAAACCCTGCTATTATTAGAATGTATGTGCTTGAGAAGGAAAGAATGGCGGTTTGCACCTGAAAACATTAAAATTAGCTCATTAGCAGATTGTGGGTAATGGGAAATGGGTAATGAAGTGCTGCTTGGCTTTGTCCAAAATACTGAGGAAAAATGAGAAGAATGAGTTCCACAGCAGTACTATTTCTTCATGTACTGAACCATAAATACTTGTGTGTATTGATTTCCAATGATAAAATACCTTCCCCCGTTGCAGTTTTATCAGCTATTGTGTGCTTATCTCGAGTAAAAAGGTGAGATGCTTCACCAACATTATTTGTCATTTGAAAAGCAATTGAAAAGCAATTCAGAGTTATCTCTGTATGAAATAAACATTTTACATAAACACAAATTGCTGATATATTATATTATATTATATTATATTATATTATATTATATTATATTATATTATATTATATTATATTATATTATATTATATTATATTATATTATGCCTCTTCTGTGAATCCCATAAGATCAAAAAATATTTTTCAGCAAACTCGTGTCTATTTGTTGAATAGCTGTTCAATATTATCACAACAATTAAAACAGCTAAAAAACCTATAATTTAATTTATAAGTGACACAAAATATCCACATTATTGTTTTCCGAAAAATAAATTATATTAAAATTTGTTAGTTTTTTTAAAACATAAACTTAATTTATTAAAAATTAAAACTTCATTAAGTGTTTTTCTACAATGAACCATGCAATGTTTTTTTTTTACAATATAAAAAATATAAACTAAACAAATTTGTAGTAGAATATGAAACATTTATTATTTAATATCAGATTTTTGCAAATGACTTATATATGCTGCATATTCATATACTACTCATATGTTGATATTTATTAGTTATTCATTTAGAAAAAAAAGAAATGTCATATTTAAATCCACACTTTTAGAAGTTATGGGAATTTCATGTTTAATTCTATTTCAGTTTCAAATTCTGCGTCCTGTTCGCTTCAGGAATTGAATTGGAATTTAAAAGGCTTTCTCAATGCAATTATCCAGTATTATCCAATGCAACATAAACAAGGTACAATTTATCATTTCATGCATCCCTGAGAATCGAACCAATGACTTGACGTTGCTAGTGCAATTCACTTTGAGGTTGAACAACCCTATTAAGTACACAAAACACATTTGTCCACTTGTATATATTTAATCTCAATCTGTTATCTCCACCTTCCAGTTTTTAATTAGGAGTTTACTAGACTTGACTGATTTGTTGGAGCCCTCTTGTGGACGGGGCATTTGGGCACCCACCCAAACTGGCCATATGGCAGACAGGGAAGACTAACAGCGTGTGAATGATAGCGCAACAAACACTGAAACTGAAACAATGAAGGTGCTTCAGTGCTGATTCAGACCATATGTTTGCAGCTCAATTTTAAGGCAAGAACATTTGAAAGGTTTGTCTATATGCAGCTGACGGTCAATCATACTCACCTCGGCGTAATGGTGACACCGCAGGGAAAGCTAGAAGGTTGTACAGTTAACTCCAGGCTGATTATGATGCAAAACCATACAACCAACTACCTCAGCCTGCAGCGCACTGACTCCCGGTTCGATTTCTACACACACTCACGATCAGGTGTCAATAGATTTCATGTGTAATGTCTTCCTCTACTGGACAACTTATATAAAGCAACACATCATCCACTTGTGAAAAAATGATATTACACAGTTACACACAAGCACTTCACATTTTATGTTTTATGATCAGCTCACATTAAAATCACACTGCAATACTCCTATTAAAAAAGATGAATGGTATAATTAAATGAGCAAACACAAAATAATTAACAGAAGGTTTAGCCTCTCAGCCTCTTTTAGGATAGTTCACCCAAAAATTTAACATCATCATGTTGTTTCAAATCTATAAGACTTTTGTTCATCTTCGAAACACAAACAAACCAAACCTGAGATATTTCTGTCCCTCCATTGAAAGATCAAAAACTCGACATGGTAAAATAAACCACATGGATCAAGCGTTTTATTCTAAGTCTTCTGCTTATTAAATATGTTAAATGGAAGCTTAAATTTGCTTTTTGATGTGCAGGAACTACTGAGGTTTGCTCTCGCATGTCAAGCAAGTACAACTGAGCTTTTGTTAACCATATTTGATGAGCTCTATGTATGTCCACTGAACAACCATTATATGTGGTCAAAAGCTTAAATTAAATCTGTCCATCATATAAACTGTTCTATTCATACAGATTTATTTTAATGCATTTTTTTGAACGGACTTTCAGTGGAAGGACAGAAATCTCTCAATTTTCATTCATATTTTCATTTGAAATCTTATGGCGAGTAATTTGTGACAGTTTTGGGTTTGGGGGGAAACTATGACTTTAAGGAGTGCATTAAGGGAATGTATTAATTTCTTATGTCCAGACATGTAAATCTTTTATATCAAAGGACGAAATCTACGACGAAATCTAACATTCATTCCGTATCCCCGAAGCACACACGAGAGAGCAAATCAATTTATGGAGACTTTCTAAGAGCTGGAATGAGTACTTCATATACAATTCAGGAGACCGAAATGAAGTTTTTCATATAATGAAATATGAAAAAAAAAAAAAAAAGCATTGATCAAGTCACTATCGTGAATAGTGCTGTTGTTCAAAGGTCGTACTTATTGCACTACTGGAAGCAACCCTTAAGAAAGTCTGATTTGAAGCACTTGGAGATTGCACAAGCTCGTCATATGCAGTTCAAACATGAAAAATGCACTTCATCTGTTTCATTTTGAACTCCTGTGTGTCTGAAAACCTGGAAAATTAATCCAGCTTGTGGATCAGTCTGTTTTAGCTTGAATCTAAAATGAAGATTTTTTTATTCTGGCATTTGTTACCTCGTAAGTTTGTGTACCCACAAACAATTACCAGATCCTTGGCATCCTCCAGCCTTTCATTTAAATTATAGCTCATCCAAAAATGCATGAAATGTCAGTATTCACTCACCCACATGGTGTTCCAAACTCTTATGATATTCATTCTGTGCAAAACAAAAGGAGAAATGTGTTAAATTCCATATTCAATTACTATAAATGAGGATTTATGAACTGACATCAGGCACTATATTCCAATTAATAATAGAGAATTTTACATCACTATTTAATGAAAACCTTGAAATCTCCCTATAATTACCAATTTCATAAATTAATCATTCATTTACATTTTTGTACCAAAAACCATATCAAAAACATGTCCAGGTCATATTTAAAAACAAAATCAACAGAAAAAAACAAAAAAACATTTTTGTATAGAGAAATTTAAGCATATTTTAGGATTCATTGCACAATGACATTATCTTCACAATAATTACAGCCAATAAATAATAATAATAAATACAATTATTATTATTATTAAGTTGGGAAAAGTATTTACATCAAGTATTTATCATGTGATAACACCTTTAATAGATGAAATAAAAATATAGTATAGGATAATAAAAATATCCCTATTGAGAATAAAAGTTAGGGAGGGTTCTTAACTGTCCTGAATATATATATATATATATATATATATATATATATATATATATATATATATATATATATATATATATATATATATATATATATATATATATATATATATATATATATATATATATATAAAGACTTGATTTTCTTTATGCAATTTTTTCCCAACTGAACTGAATTCATCTCTCAAAAATTGTAATCATTATTTCTACACATCAACCGATGCGGTTTCTCAGTTCAAATCACTCAATGATCCGTTCGCATCAGTTAACAGCTCATTGGAGTGGAAGATGATCCGATTATAACGTATTTTGAGTGAAGCATTAGTTTAACAGGAAACAGTTAATATTCACACTGCTCTTCTCGAAGACAAAGACCCAGTGAAATGCAGACACATATGTTGGACAGCTCTGTTCATCTGACAATGACAGAGATCTCCAGGGTGAGATGTGAATGTGGTCCAAACATTAACTGCATGGTCTATTCAGCTCCTTTCTCACTCCCTGTCCTTTTCACAGCCAAACGCATTCATTTTACTGATGCACACTAAACTACAAACCTAACCGTTTACAACTTGGCCTCCTGCTCTTAATGTTACTGTTTAGGTCACTTTTGCGGTTTAATATCTATAAAAACTTTTGTCCTTGCCTCTCTGGCTCGGCTCCACCCTATCTTCCTTTTCTTTCTCTCACTGCCACATTCACAGTCCAATCACGTGCGAATGCGGCATGGTGGTGCCAGTGCCAGCTTTTTGCCAACCTGCATGTGTATGTGTGTGTCTCTGCCAGCACAAAGCATTGGGACATAAGGTCACACACTTGCCATGATCTTAATTATGAGACCACACAGTGATGGAGCTGGAACAAATGTTCAGGAGTTCGACGAACTGCGTTTTACATTTCCAAATGTGGATGTAAGTTGGAATTTAAAATAAAAAAGGGGTACTAAAAAGTATACATTTTAATTTAATGTATATGTGTACACGATGTGAAAAATATAAAAATGTATCACATACGTTTAAGTTCAATTTAGGGCTAGTTAACAAACTCTCTCTCCATTTCTTTTACTCACTCGTTCCTTTTATTTCCTCTGTCAATCTTCCTCTACTCTCCACCTCACCCAAAGCCATGAGCCTGTGTGTCTGTCTGATGATACCTTATTCAAAAAGCCAGCGAATGGCAGGTTGCTATGGGAACTCGCTACTTGGCAACTTGCTGGCTTGGCGATGTGCCCATCGGTTGCCAGGGCAGTGTTGTCAGTGGCAGCTAAGTGCTGTGCCAGCTGTGTGCGTCTGGATGTGGATCTATAACGTGTTCGGTTTGTGTTTGAACATAACTGTAAATAATATGGAAAGGGTAAATATGCATTTAAACAGCTTTTTGAGAGTAAAATTATGCCCCAAAATATATTCATAAAATCCATAAGTAGGTGAGAATTGCAAAGTCAGATTTGTATTCGGTGAATCTCACAAAAACATGCCCACATCGTATTTAACACCAAAATCACCAGAAAAAAATAAGAAATGTGGCACTTAAACAAATTGTTAGGATTATTGGAGAAATTTTGCACAATTATTTTATTTTAATTCATTTAAATGCAATACATCTCATTATGTAGGCAAGAAACATCATGGTATATTATTTGTAGAACTGTTTATGCATTAAAAATATTTGTATTACAGCACAGTAGAAGTGGGCGATATTACCAAAATCTTATATCACGATATAGCTATTAACGATATATATTAAAATATAGTTCTTTTTTCTTTTACTTTTTGATAACATAGAAATTTCACAATTCTTCACCGAAAACAAAATTAATCACCAAAAACGACAAATGACAAATATTCTATAAATTTTGTTTTAATTGTCATGAAAATAGACAAAAAATAGACCTCATTTTCACATATTATATAATTTTTTTTCTCTATGATCTTGTGGTGAAATTTGACCATGTTTTAACAGATTTCATGTCTCAAATATTAAAATCGTTATTTCTGAACATCAAAGAAACATGAAATGCTGGAAATCCCCTTCAGTCATAATGTATGACAGAGAGGTCAAGATATAAAAGAAAAGAATGAGAAAGAAGGTGACTTTATTACCGTCCATGCAGAAATTCTTTCCATCATTCCAGTCTTGAGGAAGGAATAACAAGGATGATTCCAAACTATAGTTCCACAGCATTCCTGCCATCAGAAAAGACATGAATTCTGTATTAAAAGATTTTTTATTTGTTTTGCTTTACACAAAACATTTATCATATCTTAACTAGGTTTGCCTCTTAAAAAGGCAATAAAATGAAAAATTGTTCTGAATGACACATTACATTGACAGATTTATCAATCTGTCTAAAATGTTTATCAATGTTCACTAATTGTGGATGTTCAGTACTGCAGGATTTACTTTAGATGCTATTATCAGTGTACATTGTCAGGTAGTACTTCCACTGTAGAAGTACTCCTTGACTAATGTAGAGAGACATAATCGGCAAGCAGAAATCTGAACTGAGGTCCACGTCTGTTGATGAAAAAGTCTATAGGTTAAGAGCTGCACTTATCCTGAATTAATAAAAATGCATATGTGGCACGCAAACACTATCCATTCTTACACTGAACAATACAAGCTAATAAATTCTGACTCTCATATACATGAATAGTGAGAACGGCAGATGACATATTGCCAAAAAAATAAAATAATAAATCTATGAACATCTTAGCTACATGAATAAAACAACACAAAAAAGTGAAAGTGCCTAATTATTATCTCTAAATAAATTCTGAAGCACATTTCACAAAATACAAAATGCTTTTAAAGTAGCATTAAAACCCCCACAGTAAGCAAGTCAGAGGTGACAGTGACAATGAAAAACTCCTTAAGATGTATCTAGAGAAAAGGTAATTTACAGAAGATAGTATTGGTCTCACTACATGTACCTTGAAAACACTATTGAAATGAGTCAATGTGATGAGAATGTTTTTTTAAATTCACATGGAAGAATATATAGGGCATTGTAACTATTATACCTACACCTTTAAACCTGAATATTCTGTTGATACATTTTTACAGATTAATCTTAAGCAGTTCTACTACAGTTCTTCCCAATTAAATTTTTTAAGTCTGAAGTAATCGCATCATGTTACTTTTATTTGCACCACGGTACTAAACGGTCACCATATTCATTTCCCATGCTATGTATATGGTCCTCCAAGACATTCCCATGTACTTTTATGTATGAAAATAATAGAAATCCATTTTAGCTTGTTTTTTAAGATATTGATCAATTTAATCAACTGATGTTGAACATAAAACAAAGATTTAAAAACTATAACTAAACCTCTTATGACTTCCTTTATTTTGTAATATTTACTGTATTTTATTTCTATTGTATTATATAGAAAATGCCTCTGACTCATACACACAAATACTCTCTTAAACTGCCATTCTATTTTTACAGTACTCACAAATTACCCCCCCCCCCCCCGCCAAAAAATCTTCTTTTTTAAAAACACAAAGCATTTTTCTTATAAAAGAGGCTCTTTAGAGGTTTTCAAGGGACTGCAGCTTTAATTCTGTCACTTGTCAGGTCCTCCTCAATTCATTCTTTCAGGACAGTGATCAATATGGCATCTGCACCTCCAGTCTACATCATTACACAGCCTGATAGAAGTGTGTGTATCTAAACTCTACTTCTGAATTAAAAAGTATGTTTAAGGATGATTGTAATTAATGATAAAAACCTTTTATGTCTTTTGTATTTGAATGGGAGTGATGTGCACTAAAGAAGTGACTGGTTTATGGCGTGCGAGGCTGAGTGTGTGTTGGCAGTGGTCTGAGCAGTCTGTGTGTCCTTGTGTTTGCACAATGCGGCAGAGGGCGGAGAGCTAAATCAATAAGAAACAAATGAATTCAGATCAATATTGAGTCGAGTGATGGATAAAAGGGGATAAAGGAGAAAGGGCGAGAGAAAACAGGAGAGAGGGAGAAAATGTACAAAGAACCTCTTGGATTCACTAATGCACTAATGCAACGCAAAGAACACTTAGACTGGACTTTTGTGTTTTATTTATTGTAAAAGTCTGTTTTACAAGTATTTATGGGCTAAAAGGTGGCATTTAATATAAATGACTACCTAAGTTTTTTATTTTTGTAATGCATTTCATTCTCCATAAAGGCAGGTAACGGGGAAGCTGAGCTGGTTTTTCTCTTTGGTATCATCCTTAAAAGAATTCTCCATGGTAACCATAATTTTCCAAAAATGCCCTAGTAACAACAGTTATCATTAGTACTGTAAAGCATATCCATAATAAATGAATACTGTGGCATCACCATGGTGTCAGGTGGGAATACCATGGTACTTTGATATTAAAAATACTGAATTGTCAGCATATATTTATTTGAAATACTATGGTATTTAGGTGGCAATACGGTAATAAAGTAGTTTAAAAAAAAGATTTATGGTAATCTGTTTTATTTTGATTAAGTGATTAATGTATTTCGGCAATTCAACTCTGATCATGTTTACAAAGACGGAACATGATGCTTAACATTAAAGTAAATTCCAAAAACGCTGTTTAAATTTTTTTTCTGCTGATAGGCGGTAGGATTTTTTACGTTTTGTCATGTTTTTATACTCTTAGGCAGTTATTTGATAAAAAAGGGAAATATTATTACAATATAAAATAGAAGTATTCTATTTGAATATATTTTATAATGTAATTTATTAGTGTGATGCAAAGCCGATTTTACATTATACTTCAGAAATCATTCAAATATGCTGATTTGGGGGACAAGTAATATTTCTAAATATTAGGTTAAATTGTGTGCATGATTTACTAATTCATTCCCTCGATTTACAATTTCGTTCACTCGATTTATAAATTGTGAGCACGATTTACTAAATTGTGAGCACAAAAACCATCGAGGGAACGCAATAGTAATCGTGTGCACATTTTAGTACATCGAGGGAATGAATTAGTAAATCGTGCAAACAATTTATACATTTTTTCTTGCATGTCATGTGCGGGGCTCCGTATTATGATGCTTTTTTGTGTGTATTTTAACCTGCAATCTTGCTGTTCATAACTAGTCAACTTAAAAAAAAAAAAGTAAGATCATTTATTCGATAATATTTTTTTTAAAACCATGACACCTATTTTGTGAGGATTCTTTGATGAACAGAAAGTTAAAAAACAGCATTTCTTTGAAATATAAATGTAACAGTTTTGTAACAGTTAATCTGATCGATTTAATGTGTCCTTGAAGAATAAAAGTATTCACTTTTTGAATGGCAGTGTATTGCAGATTCACAGAAAAAGGTCTTAAATGATGGTCTATAATATGTGAAGAAATCCTTGTCAAACCACAAAGCCCAAATCCACATCTGCTCCCTTCCCTTTCTCTTTTACACCCATCACTTATCAAAACCACCTCGTGTGTTTGAGAAGATCGCCACAGACTCTTAAACACGATTTCAGCCTTGTTCAAGTCACCACACAGTCAGTCATAAAAAACAAATCTATAAGTCTCAGTTTATCATAACGCAAGTCACTATCTGAGGCAATTTCACTGAGGTACATTGTATGTATTTTCCCATGAACTCAAATAAAGAGAATGAATGGATCACTCAAAAAGCATGGTCACAAATCAAGAAAGAATGTATTTATTTATTTTCTTGCTGCACTAAGTGATGCATGCGGCGAGATGTGCGTATGCGTGTGTGTTTAGGAGGACATTAAAGGAGGGAGGCAGAAAAGGATGAAGGGCTGGAAATCTATAGTAATTGAACTATTTTGCAATCAACTTTCAGCTAAACGAGTGACTCATGCAGCTGAGGGCGATAGAGAGAGAGAGAGAGAGAGAACAATGCAGGGCGAAGAGAGAGACGAGAAAAGGACAAGTATATAGTGACAGCAGATTTGGTAGCAGCCTGTGTTTTTAAATGTCGTAGAGCCTTGAACCTGAACTTAATTATACTCATCTTCTTGGTCTATGTGTCTTCTTTCTATGGCAATTTCAAGGTTTTGTGTATTAAAGGTATAGTTCACCCCTACTACCCCTTTAAAGACTGCTGTACTGTTTAGCTGTGTGGAAGCAACTGTTCTGAATCCACTGCAATGGGCAAGTTAGAAATGACTGCAACAATGTAGTTTATGTTTGACCTCGACATCTAACATTGTTATCAAGGTACAAAAAAATGCATGTTTGCAGCATAACAGTTCCCACTTCAACATCTATCGGTTTTCTTTTTATTTATTATATTAAAAAAGTCATGGCACTTGCATATCGCTCTTTGGTTGATTTTGATTGCTTCCATTGTCCTCATTTGTAAGGCGCTTTGGATAAATGTAAATGTAAAGGTAACATCTTTCATAACAGAGAAGATAGATAGTACTGTAAACAACAATTTAACTGGTATTCATTTAAAAAGTATTTATTAAAAAGTAATTATAATAAGAAAATGTGCTCACGGTTACTTTCCTCATTTTGATCATGCATTTAATTACTTTATGTAACTGCTATTTCTTCCAGCTGAATAAGAACTGTGAACTGAAAAGAAAGAAAGAAGGGAGAGAAAAAAGAGTGTGATATAAAGATCTGACTCATATATCAACTCAAGGTCCATTAAATGTACATTCAAGCCATACAGACACAAGCCCCAACATTAAATTTCACAACCAAATTGTGAAACTGAATCAGTATTACCTCAAGTGGATGAGTACGATTAAAATTAATATGAATCTAAAGCGTCAGTTAGGAATTAGGAATAACTGACCTGCTCACACAAACATTTTTAGATGTTTGTCCCCCATCATGCAAAACTAGGGTTGCAAAGGGCCAGAACATTTCCGGTAAAATAAGATGGGGAATTTTGGAAATATTCAAAGCTGGAAGCATAATGGGTAATAAAAGGAATTCTTTTGAAATTTGGAGTATTTAAATTTTGAATAATAAAAGGAAAAAATCATTTTTGACATATTTTGTGTAAAAATTTATTCTTTCAAGGAACAACAAAATAGCTGAAAGAAACCTATTCAAAATAATGGTCAAGGTTTTTGGATGGATGAATGGATGAAAGGACTGACGGACCGACGGACAGACAGACAGACAGATAGATAGATCCTCATAGAGCCCCTCACAGAACTAAAAATATTAAATGGTCCCTGACATCTGGGAAAGGACGCTTAAAAATATTTTCTTTGGTTTAAAAGCAGAGTGTCTTGTCTCTAAAGCATGAATTTAATTTCTATGAGTGTCCCAGAGCTCTCTTGAGGGTCTGTTTAGCCACTCAGATCTATACAGACTGTTTACACAAAATGAGTTTGAGAAGTGAGTTGTGTGGAGATGGGGTGTTAAAGGGATAGCTCAGCCAAAAATGAAAATTATCATTATTATTTACTCACCCTCTTGTCATTCCAAGCCTAATATGATGTTCTTTCTTTTGCATTCATTGTGCATTAAATGAAGGTCCAGTGCATCCAACATTCTTTAAAATACTTTTTTGGTCACAGAATAAAGATCATACAGGTTTGGAATGACACAAGGGTAATAAATGATGACAGATTTGTAATTTTTGGCTGAACAATATTGTTCACTGCATATTACAGTAACAAAAAGTGTTAATGTAATGGTCACGACAGAACACCAGCACTCCTTTTCACTGTTAGATGAAACTCGCCAATCAAATTGTAAGAGACAGATGTGCGGCCCAATTACTGCAGGCCTTTGAGAACGAGAGCTACATATCAAACACGGCCAACAGTACCAGGCACTCAAATGCATTGATAGCAGACACTGTCTCTGTCTCTCTGTCTCTCGCCAGACACAAACACATGTTTGCATGTAAATGAACATACTGAAGTATCTGCTTTAGGATCCTCATACTCTATGCATGCATATAGATGACTCGTTCACACAAATACAGTCTCTCTCCTTGTCTCGCTATCGTTCACACCCAACCCCCCAGCACCTCAGGGTTTGAAATTCATGTGCGAAATAAATAGAGAGAGAGAGAGACAGACGGAGAGAGAACACATGGGGTAAGGCAGGAGGCTGGTGAAGGAAAGAGAGAGGAAAGGGGGGGAGGGGAGAAGCTTGCAGGAAGACGGTGACGTGAGGACAATAGAGGGGGAAAAAAAGTCAAAAATGAAAAAAGAAGCACGACATCTAATGAAAAAGAGGATCTTGTCAAAGGTACGACTTTGCCAGGGAATTCTCTGCATCAACCTGGAAACATTCCAACACACACACACACACACACACACACATGTGGACACATTCCAGCGAGCCGCAGCTGTTAACCCTTACACCACAACTGTACTTCCATAATTACTGCTTCGCCAAAGAAACGTATGTTCAGACAGACCGCTGTTACCTCCTGCTAGATATTAAGTGGAGTGTATTAGACACACTATCAGCTCCAATCATCAGATCCTTCCTACACAGTGAAATGTCATTGCCTCTAACAGCAACACTCTCAATGTCATGACAATCCAAACACACGCAGATGACAGAAAACTCTGACAATAATATCCCAAAGCTGTTAACACAAACACAACTAGACACACCATTCAGAATAATGGTCAAGGTTTTCCAATAACCCATTTATAAACTTGGGTACCTAAATATTTCTCAAAAGATTTCTCTTGAAAAATAAAATTTTAACATTTTATTATGACATATTTATTTATGTAATCATATATAATCAGTACAAATACATACATGGAAATTCATGCATGGCAGATGTTTATCAAAGAAATCATCTGTATAAGATAACAGAAATTGCTCTTAATAAGGTCCCATTAGGTCACTTTAAATGAATGCATTAATTAACATTAAATAATAATTAGCAATAGTATTTATTCATCTTTGTTCACATTAATCAAATCAATTTGTTCACTGTTAGTTCATATTAGCTCAGGTAATCATGTAATTAATATTACCAGATACAAGTAAGTAATTTTAATATAAGTATATGCTGAAATTAAGTAACATTAATTTAATATGCTATAAATTATTTTTCATTTTGAGTTTATATTAACTAATGTAGGTAATAAATGTAAAAAAAAAAAAATAGTTCCTGATGGTTTAGGTGGCATTTAGATTTGTAAATTTTCAGTAATACAAAATGTATTATTATATTATGATATTATATTATATTATATTATGTGACAATAATGTATATTATATTATATTATATTATGTGACAATAATGTATATTCCTTAACTTGGCAATCATTTAAAAGCCGATGAGCCACTATAAACCTGGGAGTGAAAAAATGTAAGCTAGTATGTAAATCAGGTTGAGGGTACTTAATAAAAAAGTGCTGATTCCAGCTCCAAACTTCCACTGCAAGCATATTTCAGTCTATAAGCTGAAAGTCTATAAAAAAATTCTTCTAGTTGTAACATAGCTTATTCGCTCTATAGCCTCAATCTAAGTACAAAAAACAACAACATTTGGCCATCATTATAGACATGTGCATTACATGCGTCAGATCCACATCAGTGTTTGTTTGCGTTAGACAATTTGCAAAGTTGATCCCTTATTAATGCAGATTTAGTGCTTCAGTTGTGAGCAACGGTAAGATTACACAACAAAGATACATTTCTATTTGCCTTCCATTTGCTACAGATGCATATTCAGTGTTTTCCAAAAATGCCTCCCGGTCAAATTAGCGGGAACAATGAACCTGATACTTTAAACTGGTAAACAGCCCTTTAATTTTCAGCCCATGTTTTCCAAATGCATTGTTTTATGCTACTGACTGGAAATTGCATCATTCAGTTAATTGAGACATCTGGCTGAATCACACGCCACTGTGAGTTTGTACCAAGCGTGTGTGTGTGTGTTTGTGTGTCTGAATGCAGAGCTATGTGTGGCCTCCTGACACAGCGTTGAGATGCAGGGAGGATGATATGAACACATGGTTGAAAGATGAATTATGAGATCCATGCAAGAATTACAAAAAGAGCCAATGAGCTCAAAACATTTCTCAAAAAAAATTTTTTTACAACCTCTGTCTAAAAACAAATCGCATTTACATTAGCACTGGACCACTTGAGCATCTGCTCATAGTACCTAACATCACAATGACATCTGACAGACTTTTCTACTCAATTAATTCTATCCCATGCAAATTTACAAAAACAGTAACGATTCTTGGATTCTTTGTCCAGTTCATAAAAGATTAGCTTAGTGTAAGTTAAAATAACACTGATGTACCTGTGTTCTACTCAGGTTCCTTTCAAGCTTGTACAAGTACAGCAGACCTCAACTGACAAAATTCCGCATAGGGTTTAGTTTTAATCTTTCTTGAGGAATTCATCCTCCTGTGTGCATTCATCCTCCACGTATCCTGTGGCTATGTGGGAATTGAGACGTCAAAGTATCAACCCATTTCTGACACTGACACCAGGCTCTTCTGCTACCTCTGCTTCCTTTTTGGAACACTAACTGCTTATTTTCCTAAAGGATCTATCCTAAAGAAAGTTCATGAAACAAACAACCGATTAGTCCAAGATTCTGGGAAAAGTGGAAAGTCCAATAACTTATAAATTCTCTTCTTCAGTATTTTTTTTCACCCAGAATTCCAGAGAAGCTAATGTTAATGTTTTGTTTCTCACCACAAAGATTTCCTGATTATCCTAAGAAATTCTTATTACAATCCTCTCAAGAATGTTATTCTATAGTCAAGTATTTCAGATTTCAGTTATATATTTTTTTAACCTTATTTTAATAAGTTTGCATATAGCTGTTAACTCAACACATCAAATAATCACAGCTGGGTTGAGTTGACCCAAATTGGGTGGTGCGATTGCCGCAAGAGTGCGATATTGTGTGTCTTCCGCGCAAGTTGAAAAATTTCAACACACAACTTTTTCCAGTTTGACTGATGTTGTTGTTATGCGTGAAGACACCCCTCATTGCATAATATTTTCATTTGTGCAAGTGATTCGACAAACATCCCACGAGTAAACTAGAGTGATTAACGCGATGCTAAAATTTGCTTCGCTTTTAGTGTGCACACACCATTAGTGAGAACAAAATGATTGTGACTAATTAAATTTTTTCAACATTCAAGGGTTCTACAGTTCTACCAACCATTGCTTGTTCTTTTACAAATAGACTAACTCTCTAATTGTGCTAATTGGTGCTAATATTCAATTCTGAAAACAATTTAACTGCATTTTAGACTGGAACATCACAATTTACTAATACTATTGCAACAAAAACTATGAAAACTATCAGAACACTATCAGAAAACTAAAATGCAGGATTCGACTCACATATTCAATATACTATTGCTTAATGCATTGTTAACCATACTGGTGTACAGTATACATATCTGGGTACTAGATGTAACTAGGTATGTATCTAGCAGTCATTAATGCCAAATGGCCCCTCATTTATTTTGAACACTTATTTTGTAAATGTGCCTTATTATGTTTTCTCCAATGCTTTGTTTGAACCATACTATGGTATTGTGGTTGTCAAGACCGCTAGAGACAATGATGTATATTAGAAATATGTTGAACATTTGTTCCTGAAATATTCACAGTTCATTCTTTCTAAGAAGTAAAGCATTTCCCATGGTATCAGGTCAAGAGTAAGTGAAAGTTCCTCACGAGATGGGTTCATCCATCTCCCTTAACGGAAAAATCCAGCACAGTCCAGTGACTGGGGATATCCTGAGGTGTATGCAATCCATTACAGTATGGTATGTGGTTGAATTTCATCCATTTTGAATGAGATAAACATGAGATGGAGAGAACAGAGGGAGGGAGCAAAACAAGGAGTGGGAGAGAAAGAGTGTTACAATGAAATGTTGAAATGTTCCACTGCTTGATCTGGGCACGGGAAAGGTAAGTTGTGAATGGATAAGAAAAGGAATGGTATATTGAATGTTGTGAATTAAAAAATTTTTTTAAATGGTGCTTTGGCATGGGTGGGATGGGTGGGATGATCAAATTAGTTACTTCAAATAAAATTTGGATAGCACCAGAGAGTACTTCAACATACCTGTTGCAGAATATTAAGAATATTATACACACATACATACTTTAATAGAAATGTGTAGTTTAATTTGATGTAAGTCTATTTCAATGTCAGAACGATATACCGAAGGTAAATGGTAGTAATGATTCATGCATTTTCATAATTCATCAACTGATTAATCCTACCATTTTGATTTTGAAATGAGTTTTTAATAATTGTGCGTCAGTATGTTACGTTTTTTTGTGGCAATATTGAAAATAACATATGGTATTAAGAAATATTTGAAGTCAAAGCTTTTTTCTCTATAACGTATCCGTAACCATTTCTTAACCAGTCTCTAACTTTTCATTTTCTTGGCTAAGACACTTCAGAGGAGGTATAATAAAAACTCTGTAAAAGAGTATGTAAACGTTACTAAATTGAATGACTATTCATTGTCCCAAGGTGCATTGAATCACTCTGAAAGAGTTATGAAAGTCTTTGAAGAAGCATTAAAGTTTCTATACACAGTTGATATTCAATACCCACAGGGCTCTGGCATGAACAAACACGGCTAAGACTGATGAAGTTTCTGACCTTGATATAAAGCACAAGGTTGGCGCTAATTTACACACTGTTCTGTTACAGAGAACCATGGGAAACATTCCATGATGACAACTTGGTTAGACTGATGAGCCTGAAACAAGGCCAAAAGGTCTGCTACGCTGAGAGATTCAAATTTCGTACGAAAACATACAGAAGAATAAAGATCTATTCTCCAATGTAAGAAGAATAAACCACTTTAATGGCAAAAAAAATGTTGTGGGTCAAAAACAAGCTTAAATAGACAGATATCAATTCCATAGACATCAAGCCATTCAAATAATCTGATACACAGTAAAAATCCCTGGCTCAAAATCAAATTTAAACCAGTAAATAAACAGAAAGTTTTTAGAAACTGTGTAATATAAACAAGCAATATTCTGCTCTATTTCTACATAATCTATTTAATTAATCAAATTAGTGCCACTTATCACGTGAACCTCCCTTTACAGAATATCAGATACTCAAAAGAAAAATATCCTTACTACAAATTCTGAAATAATACAATTCACAATTGGAATGTTTAATTGCATTGTTGGATTTCAAAAATTATGTGAAAAGTCTTCATATATTTTGAAGCCTACTGTTATTTTAGAAAAAAAGGGACTTGTTAATGAAGGAAGACGCATGTTACTGTTGAGTCGTTCCTGTTGAGGTGCATCAAAAGAAGGTGTTACAAACCCAGTGACTGTGATTACATGCACTTCTTAAATTATACACCAAAGGACTTCTTCAGCCCCAATCCATACATTTCAAATATCCTCCTGATCACAAGTTGAGCTCCAATAACAGTTAGCACGGCAGCCTGGGTTATGTAACGTTACATAACAGACAGGCAGTATGAGTAATATTTCATAACACTAGAGACCCTGACACCATGGCATCATCTCTCCTTTGCTCTTTTCTCTCACTTCATCTCTCCTAAGATGTTGAAATCAATGTGTTATTTTGCAGAAAGTCCCCTTGACGGCCATCGATGGCTTGGTATCAAACGGAGCGTGTCGCTGCAGAGCAGCCGTGTGTTTTTTCCTCTCTCTGTCTAGCGCTGGACCAGACACTTTGCTCTTCCAAATTTTTATATCAAAGAGACATCAAATTCACCCCCCACCTTCGTCTCCGCTCGCCCTGATTTCTTTCTTCCTTCTGTCCCCTTGAGTGCTAACAGGGTCAGGCTAGGGTCACGGCACAGATGCACGCCATCCACCAACAGGCCATGGCATGCAACCAATCACAGACAACAGACGGCAAAAACCACCATCAGGATGCTTTTCTGAAGAATTGCTGCAGATTAATGAATATCAACAACAGGCTCTTTGTTAGATCAGATGTTCTGAATATGAAAGCTACAAACTGTAGACACATAAACAAACAAAGAACAGCAAACACATTATTCTGATCATACTGCTGAAACACTAAATAATAAACATGTTAAAAGGAATTATCTAATATAAATTTGTGTTATTACCTATATCTAAAATGTCCTTGTGGTTCAAAAGTCAAACCACTGCAAATTATATTATCAGCATAACAAAAAGTGAAAAGAAATGAAAAGTGAGCATGAATTGACAAGACAGCTGACCTTTTATACAAAGGGCTTCACATGGTCAGTGTCACTAATTTAATAATATGATTAGTAATTATTCATTTGCATATTTTTTATATCTTAATATCATTTTTGACCCTAAATAGTTTTTCAGAATCCTATAACGTTACATTTATTTGCAGATTTGCATTAGATTTTAAATCCAATTTTTTAAAGTCGTATCAGACTTGTGAAGTTAATTTTTTGTATGTGCAAATAATATCTTAATTTATTAAGCTCGTTTTTTTTTTTTTTTTACAGAAAATAAAATGACAAAACATCAGCACTTCAACTTCAGGATATCAACACTCTAATTGCAATGTGAACAATATTAATTAATTAATTTATTATTGTATAACTACTATTACAAAACATACTCCAATCTACAAACCAAGCATAATTTATATAAGACCAACACAATAAATTAATTCATTTTGAAAATAGACCTTTAATAAATTAAGTATCTTTGATGTTAATTAAGAAATACACAGTGCTAAACTGAAAAATCTAAACTGTTCAAATATGCAGCACATAGAATGCATAATATTCTAAAACAGACACATAAAAACAACCATACATAATAAATGGACCCAAAACTGAAAAATGTGTCATTTACTCACCTCGTGTTGTTCCAAAGCTGTATCACTTTCTTTATTCTTTGTAACATAAAAATAATATATTTTGAGAAAAGTCTCAAAGTCGCGTTCCTTTGTGTTCCACAGAAAAACAATTGAAAAGGTGAGTAAATGATGACAGAATTATTGTTTTGGGGTGAACTATTCCTTTAATGCAGTATGTATAGATCCCTATTAAACTCGCTTCAAAAGAACAGCCTTCTGAAAATCACAAACACGCACTTATTTTCATTACAGCCTGCTTACCAATAAACACCTACACCCAGACAAACGTTAAACCTACCAGATCCAGGTGCATCGAGGACCAAATGCAGACAGCGGAGCATGATCTAAACCACAGACACTCCCTCTGTACAAAAATGTGGAGAGATGCCACAATAACCCACAAATATCTCATCCAGAATTATTCCAAGAGGAAACAGAGAATCGAACCTCATGACACACACACAGCCAGAGCCAGAGCATTTGACTTTTGTGCATTTCAACAATAACATCTCTGATTCAATGCCTCGATGCACCAAGTAAAACCCTGGATGAAATGTGCACTTTACCACATGTTTCCACGAACTTGCTTGCCGTTCCTTAGCGGTGCAGTCGATGTATCGCCCTGGCGTTCGCAAGAAGAACCGTTACTTTTCCCAAACTCAAAGACCCAGTGTGCCTTTTTGCCTAGTGCTAACTGTACAAGTCAACTGTGGCACACATACAGGCCTGAGATCTGTGGCCATTGTCTCTGATTCCCCTGAGCTAGCGGACGACCGGATGGATGGACAGTGGTGGGGGTTCCCGGATGAAAGGGTGATGGACAGAGGAAGTTAGGGGCACACTGGGAACAACGAGCAAGGCAGAAACGGTGAAAGAGAGCGACCCCCACAATTCCAAGCACGGTTCGCCCTCCTGCATGTTCAAGCACGCATGGTGACATAAACACACTCACGACACACACATGCACACGCAGAATCATTTACGGACAAAACCTACCGTGCATACTCACACACAATATTTGCAGCACAAGCATTAGACAAGAAAAGTGAAGGAATGAGGAAACAATAATCATCCGTTTTCAACACGCATCTCACACACGCTTTGATTGTGTCGTCTGGCGATGCCTGAATGGTCATTCTCGATATCAGCCTCGCAAAATATGAAACGAGACAATCCAGACTGAACTGTTGGTTTTCAAGAAGATTAAAATGCAGGGGACAGAAAAAAGGAAAAATAAGTGCCTTCTGAAGGTGATTTCAAAAAGTGAACAAGAAATAGTAGGAACAGAGACTTAAAGTGGAAAGATAGGGATGAATAGAAAGAGATGGTGACTAAGGAAAAAATAGAACTAGAGTACCTGCTCGGTCCTTCTTCTTTTCCCGCGGTTTCGCTGATCCCACGTTTGGCACTCTCTCGTTGCTCCGGGTCCTTCCTCCTCTCCGCTATCCCAGTCACTTTTCTTCCCTAAGCGTTTCCTCCCAAACCACGTTTTTCCTCCTACCCATCCCATTTCCTACTCTTCATTCAGCACTCTGAACTGCTTTCACATTATGAATGTGAGAATTTGCGGGATAGAGCTGGAAAATGATTCAACGCAAAGAGAAAACGAGAAAAAATGATAAATGTAAGTGAATTGTAAAGGAGAGCGGATGGTGATCAGGCACCGAGAGAAGTAGGAAAAGGGGCCTGTTTTTTTTTTTAGGGAGGCACGCAGAGGGGTGGGGGGCCCATTAAAAAGGCTGCGTGTGTTTTCTCCGTCCAGGAGGGAGGAACACGGATGGAGCTGCCAGACAGCGAGGATGAGAAGAGAAGCACTGCAGCCGGCGGAGAGAGAGGAAAAGAGAGCGAGATCGTAAGGGCGCATGTGTACGCAAGCGACTGCATGAGGAGATGGGAGGGGAGAGGATGACACAGAGGGAACGACAGATAGAAAAGAGAGGCTAAGGGGTTCACGGGAGGGAGGAAAGAAGGAGGAGTGAGTCGTAGCCGAGAGTTCAGGGGAGGGGGCCGGAATACATTTTTCTAGTCCTCCGCTCTCGTCGCCCGGCGTTCGATTTTCTTTCATTTGCTCTTTTGAGAGTCGAGGGTGCTTGTTTTTTTTTGTTAATCTCACCTTCTTTGTTCCAGGGCAAAAATCAGTGCCTGGAAAAAAAAGAGGATATTCCAGCCTGCGCTTTCCCATTCCGCTCTCTGTCTCGCTGTCTTCCAGGTCATTTTCTCCACATGCACTTGAACTCCAAATCCTGTCTGCAGGCCCCTCCCCCCGACCTCTGTGACTCGCTCTCCTTCGCTCCTTCTGATGGAGGCTTGAAATAGTGCTCGCAGGCTGTAAGTGAGAGTGAGAGGGAGGGGAGGACGAGGGGGACAGAAAGGGAGAGAGATGTGGGGGGAAGGGAAGAAGGTTTACACGAACAGACTCTGTGCAGAGAGTGTGTGTGCTGGTGTGTCAGACGAAGAGAAAACCAGAGGAAGAAACCCCGTGCACATACATGTGTTCAGTGACTTTGATTCTCAGAAATTACATTGAGCTCAGCTGCACAAAACATTAATTCTTGGAAGCAGTCTGAACAGGGGCATCTATTGTCTTCGAGGGGCCACCGCTGGCAGTCCTGGCTCACTTGAAACCCTATAGGCGAGATAAGATAGTATTAGCAAAAGGGGAAAAAATTAACAACTTAGTAACTCTCTACATAAGTGCAAGTATTTTCTAAATAAATGGTAAATGAACTTGTTCATAATAAATTTTCATTGTATGGATTTTTTTTAAATAAAAATTCTACTGGACAAGTAACATGGGAGTAACATGTGAGTAGATGATTACTTATACGGATTTGTCAAGTTAAAGCAAATTAACTTATAATTAAAACATTAACTAAAACTACATTTATTTTTGTTACTTGAATGGAAAATGAACTGAAGTAAAAGAAAACATATAAACAATCTTGTTTTAATTTCAGCTATTTGCCAAAGCACCATATCTCACATTCTTTTAGTTTAAACTGACGTACTAAAATAACTAAAAACTTAAAATAAAATCTCTAAAAGGCATATTTAAAATAATATATATATATATATATATATATATATATAATATATATATATATATATATAAATTACAAAAATACACAATAAAATTACTAAAAAAATCCAATTAAAATAGGTTTTTTATCCTTTTTTTTTTTTTTTTTTTTTAAATATAATAAAACCTATAATAATATAGCCCATTGATGTCTAATTGGACTGACCAAATTTAGACACATTAATGGGTGGTTTTGTCATAGCATTGTAGACAACCAGTTTTTACCTACAATAAACATGCAACATAATAATTATTTAAAAATGATTTCTTCCTTTACTGTTGCATTCAAAAAAATAAATAACCTGGTCAGGCTTACTGAAGTAATATAAATTCAACCATGATATGTTTTGGTTGTTGCAACAATATTTAAGCTGTTAAGTTTTGTTTTTGGGGGCATTTCAAATGTTAACATTTCGCTTAAAAATAGCCCACATCAAAGTAATAACATGTGATTTAACTTAGAATCCACCGATGAAATACGAAATTGGTTTAAAAATCCCATATTGCGTATTGAAATACAAAACATATTTTCACTTCATTATCGATAGGCCTTTATAGTATAATGGGCTAGAAATTATTTGTATAATAACCTGTCCAAAAGAGACAAATTAATTGCTTTACTTCCACCTTTGCTGAGGACGATACGGTATCATAACGAAACATAAAAGTTACAAAAATGTACTTGAACATAACCTTATTTACCTATAAAATACAAAGCACAAGGCATTTTAAAAAGTTATTGGTATCTAACTTTACAGTGATCGTCAATTAGATATCAAATCGATTTAAGAAAATTCAAAACGATATCTTGTGTTAATTATAGTTATAATAGGCCTACAGCAAAACGAAAAAAAATATTTTTTCAAATTCCAAGTTAAAAAAACATATTTGTAGTTATTCCACAATGATACAATGACTAGCTCAGTAAGACAATATCAAAATTGTGTATTACTCTATTCCTGCAATGTTAACATAAGATATGACATAAATAAAAGGAGTAGGCTAGTAGTGCACTATTCACAAAGTCCCAAAGCTACAGCAGGAATGAAGTCGAAGGTAATGACCGATATTCAAAACAGCGCGACCTCTTTTAAAACAAAAGTTAAAAAACAAGAGTATAACACCACTAACTTACATTAAAGACACAATTTTTCCAGGTCGTCTTTCTTATATAGGCTTGTGGTCAGCCACATTAGTTTCCAGAGTCTCCGAGGAACAGGCGACGGTTTTAGTTTTCTGTATGAATCTGATTCAATGACCTCACTCAGAAGTGCAGTTTCCGTTCCTTAATGAATCAGTTTTATAACGAATCGTTTGGTTGAATGATTAAATGAATGACTCCTCATAAAGAGAACTTTGTCGCCACCTAAAGTTAACCGAAAGACTCTGCACCACTAAAGCACCATTCACTACTCGTAACGTGTAAAACAGAGACAAGCATGTGAACAAACAGTCCCAATGTTCATTAAAGTAACATTAATGAAAATACTTGTCTGACTAGCCATTAGCTTTGTAACCAAAGACATTATGTCTATAGACAATTATGTTTTTAACAATGTAAATAAATACCATTTATTGAGGTCTCATATTTATGAAGGCCAAAGTGAGCCCTCATTTAAGTCTAAAGCAACCTAATATTTAAGTCATGGAGGTCGTTAGTGAGATAACAACCCTGCTGTAACACCACTGTGTCCTTCACCTCAAGCTGCTCCGCGGGAATCGTCCCTGCAATTAGTGTACTCGAATTCACTGTAGATAAAAAAATACTGCTAAACCACACATAATAGATCCTGTTATGTCCTGTTGTTTTTAAACTAAGCAGCAATATGTAATGATAATTGGCTGCTTGCTAATTGGCTGCTATTGTTGCTATTTCTCATACTTAACTTTATGATACATACTGTATCCTTACTGTATCTAATATGTGAAATTGTAAGGCCTCTAAATGCTCAACATTATCAAAACTTTGTTTTGTACACAATCTGCTTCATCCCTTCTGCCCTCTGACTGATAATTTGTTGTTTTTATACAGTAATTTTAAAGATAACTTCTATATTGTCAGCAATATTTCAAGATAAACATTTACTGGATTTATTAAGTTTAGGTTACTTGACCATCAATACATTATAATTTATTTATTTTATTTATTTTAATAGGCATTACATTTTTGTGAAATGTTTATTTGTACATCTCTCAATCACGATTGCATTGCATTATATGTTTTGAATGAAAACTAGAGCTTAGATCATAAACCTAATCATCTTACTACGATATCTTATATACTATATAGAGTGACAATGGATATTTATATGCATGTATGTATACAGTCTGCTATACTGTTATACAGATCTCATTTAAGTACATTGCAAGCCAACATAATTTAATCTTACTTTTTAGTAACAACACATACTGAGCAGAAAGTTTTCATTTCATTTATTCATTTTTTCTTCAGATCCAAGTAAAGACAGTGCTTAAAGGAATAGTTCACTCAAAATGAAAATTCGGTCATCATTTCCTCACACTAATGCCAATTAAAACCTGTATGATTTACTTTCTTCTATGGAACACACACATATTATCAAAGTCAATAAACTTAAGTGGGCTATGTCAAAACTTACCTTATTATCTTTTTTCAATTGTGTGGATAAAAAAAGAAAAATTTCAGTGAACGATGACTTTTTCTGATGAATTTTCAATATTGGGTGAACTATTGAGCATCTTATATGCAAGAGCTCAACAGGGATGGCTCATGGCTTAGTCCTCATAAGGATCAAAACACCAATGTTCTAGTTATGTTTATTTTGTATTAACCACAACAGAATAACACAGCTACAGAATTTCTACTGACAGTAGCAGTGTATTATGGGTTTCTCTCAGGTACTGTATTCAAACTCTTTTGGCTTCTCCACCAGAAGCAGCCAGGTGCACACATGCATCATTCTGGTGCTGATAAAGCTTCGTTTTTTTATTTCATCTTTTGTGGCTTTATGCTCATTTCTTCAGCTCCTCTACTTCCCCTAGGTCTCCAAACAAATCAGTCACAGTGACAGTGCTGCAAACAGAGGTGAGCTGATACAATAGAAAGTCCCTTATCCAGACACACCGCCTCTGCTAGTGGCTGAAATCATACTCAGAAATCCAGCCATACTGATCTGAAGACAAAATCAAAATGAAACTATATAAAAAATATATAGTATCCTCTAACTACAGCATGGCATTAAATTTTATTGTATTTATGTCTATCATGGCGGCCAAGAAAGAGGATCTGTTTGGTGTCCAGTCAGTGCAGGTGGAGTGAGCAGCAGATGTCCAGCGCCCTCTGCTGGTGGATAATGGATAATTCAATTACTGCAAGGCAAAATGAATTAGTTCAAGTTTCCCTTTATTAGTCAAATGGATTACTTCATACATTTTATTAAAGCAATTACATTTGAGATGGCTGAGCTTTTTATAAATTATGTTAGGCAATTTACACCACAACAATAATTGTACATATTTTACTAATAATAAATATGTGTATTAATTTACTGTATATGCATATGAATATTTTTACCTTTAAGGGCCCTTTTAAGTGATCAAATGCTCAAAGTATAACCAAAATGATTTAATGCACCTTCAAAGTACAACCAATGGCATTTAAGCATTGATGCATGTTGCTTTTTTCCTTTTCTGCTGACTTCGCAGACCCATAAATAGATGTTAGACATGCTTTCTCTATACCTCACTGCTGCCATCTTACTCCACCATCTTTGCATGGTTCTTTGGTAAACTAGAACTTCATTCTGATTAAGCTATTATTCAGTTAAATAGTAAATAAATAAAGGTCATAAAATCATAAAAAAGATGTAATTTTAAAATATTTTAAAAATTAGCCGTTTAA
>NW_020527688.1:0-27945 GCF_003368295.1 Carassius auratus
ACATATCTGGGTACTAGATGTAACTAGGTATGTATCTAGCAGTCATTAATGCCAAATGGCCCCTCTTTTATTTTGAACCCTTATTTTTAAATGTGCCTTATTATGTTTTCTCCAATGCTTTGTTTGAACCATACTATGGTATTGTGGTTGTCAAGACCGCTAGAGACAAAATGATGTATATAGAAATATTGAACATTTGTTCCTGAAATATTCACAGTTCATTCTTTCTAAGAAGTAAAGCATTTCCCATGGTATCAGGTCAAGAGTGAATAGTGAAAGTTCCTCACGAGATGGGTTCATCCATCTCCCTTAACGGAAAAATCCAGCCAGTCCAGTGACTGGGGATATCCGAGGTGTATGCAATCCATTACAGTATGTATGTGTGTTGAATTTCATCTCATTTGAATGAGATAAACAAGATGGAGAGAACAGAGGGAGGGAGCAAAACAAGGAGTGGGAGAAAGAGTGTTACAATGAAATGTTGAAATGTTCCACTGCTTGATCTGGGCACGGGAAAGGTAAGTTGTGAATGGATAAGAAAAGGAATGGTATATTGAATGTTGTGAATTAAAAAATTTTTTTTAAATGGTGCTTTGGCATGGGTGGGATGGGTGGGATGATCAAATTAGTTACTTCAAATAAAATTTGGATAGCACCAGAGAGTACTTCAACATACCTGTTGCAGAATATTAAGAATATTATACACACATACATACTTTAATAGAAATGTGTAGTTTAATTTGATGTAAGTCTATTTCAATGTCAGAACGATATACCGAAGGTAAATGGTAGTAATGATTCATGCATTTTTCATAATTCATCAACTGATTAATCCTACCATTTTGATTTTGAAATGAGTTTTAATAATTGTGCGTCAGTATGTTACGTTTTTTTTGTGGCAATATTGAAAATAACATATGGTATTAAGAATATTTGAAGTCAAAGCTTTTTTCTCTATAACGTATCCGTAACCATTTCTTAACCAGTCTCTAACTTTTCATTTTCTTGGCTAAGACACTTCAGAGGAGGTATAATAAAAACTCTGTAAAGAGTATGTAAACGTTACTAAATTGAATGACTATTCATTGTCCCAAGGTGCATTGAATCACTCTGAAAGAGTTATGAAAGTCTTTGAAGAAGCATTAAATGTTTCTATACACAGTTGATATTCAATACCCCACAGGGCTCTGGCATGAACAAACACGGCTAAGACTGATGAAGTTTCTGACCTTTGATATAAAGCACAAGGTTGGCGGCTAATTTACACACTGTTCTGTTACAGAGAACCATGGGAAACATTCCATGATGACAACTTGGTTAGACTGATGAGCCTGAACAAGGCCAAAAGGTCTGCTACGGCTGAGAGATTCAAATTTCGTACGAAAACATACAGAAGAATAAAGATCTATTCTCCAATGTAAGAAGAATAAACCACTTTAATGGCAAAAAAATGTTGTGGGTCAAAAACAAGCTTAAATAGACAGATATCAATTCCCATTAGACATCAAGCCATTCAAATAATCTGATACACAGTAAAAATCCCTGGCCTCAAAATCAAATTTAAACCAGTAAATAAACAGAAAGTTTTTAGAAACTGTGTAATATAAACAAGCAATATTCTGCTCTATTTCTACATAATCTATTTAATTAATCAAATTAGTGCCACTTATCACGTGAACCTCCCTTTACAGAATATCAGATACTCAAAAGAAAAATATCCTTACTACAAATTCTGAAATAATACAATTCACAATTGAATGTTTAATTGCATTGTTGGATTTCAAAAATTATGTGAAAAGTCTTCATATATTTTGAAGCCTACTGTTATTTTAGAAAAAAAGGGACTTGTTAATGAAGGAAGACGCATGTTACTGTTGAGTCGTTCCTGTTGAGGTGCATCAAAAGAAGGTGTTACAAACCCAGTGACTGTGATTACATGCACTTCTTAAATTATACACCAAAGGACTTCTTCAGCCCCAATCCATACATTTCAAATATCCTCCTGATCACAAGTTGAGCTCCAATAACAGTTAGCACGGCAGCCTGGGTTATGTAACGTTACATAACAGACAGGCAGTATGAGTAATATTTCATAACACTAGAGACCCTGACACCATGGCATCATCTCTCCTTTGCTCTTTCTCTCACTTCATCTCTCCTAAGATGTTGAAATCAATGTGTTATTTTGCAGAAAGTCCCCTTGACGGCCATCGATGGCTTGGTATCAAACGGAGCGTGTCGCTGCAGAGCAGCCGTGTGTTTTTTCCTCTCTCTGTCTAGCGCTGGACCAGACACTTTGCTCTTCCAAATTTTTATATCAAAAGAGACATCAAATTCACCCCCCACCTTCGTCTCCGCTCGCCCCTGATTTCTTTCTTCCTTCTGTCCCCTTGAGTGCTAACAGGGTCAGGCTAGGGTCACGGCACAGATGCACGCCATCCACCAACAGGCCATGGCATGCAACCAATCACAGACAACAGACGGCAAAAACCACCATCAGGATGCTTTTCTGAAGAATTGCTGCAGATTAATGAATATCAACAACAGGCTCTTTGTTAGATCAGATGTTCTGAATATGAAAGCTACAAACTGTAGACACATAAACAAACAAAGAACAGCAAACACATTATTCTGATCATACTGCTGAAACACTAAATAATAAACATGTTAAAAGGAAAAAGGAATTATCTAATATAAATTTGTGTTATTACCTATATCTAAAATGTCCTTGTGGTTCAAAAGTCAAACCACTGCAAATGATATTATCAGCATAACAAAAAGTGAAAAGAAATGAAAAGTGAGCATGAATTGACAAGACAGCTGACCTTTTATACAAAGGGCTTCACATGGTCAGTGTCACTAATTTAATAATATGATTAGTAATTATTCATTTGCATATTTTTTTTATATCTTAATATCATTTTTGACCCTAAATAGTTTTTCAGAATCCTATAACGTTACATTTATTTGCAGATTTGCATTAGATTTTAAATCCAATTTTTTAAAGTCGTATCAGACTTGTGAAGTTAATTTTTTGTATGTGCAAATAATATCTTAATTTATTAAGCTCGTTTTTTTTTTTTTTTTTACAGAAAATAAAATGACAAAACATCAGCACTTCAACTTCAGGATAACAACACTCTAATTGCAATGTGAACAATATTAATTAATTATTTATTATTGTATAACTACTATTACAAAACATACTCCAATCTACAAACCAAGCATAATTTATATAAGACCAACACAATAAATTAATTCATTTTGAAAATAGACCTTTAATAAATTAAGTATCTTTGATGTTAATTAAGAAATACACAGTGCTAAACTGAAAAATCTAAAACTGTTCAAATATGCAGCACATAGAATGCATAATATTCTAAAACAGACACATAAAAACAACCATACATAATAAATGGACCCAAAACTGAAAAATGTGTCATTTACTCACCTCGTGTTGTTCCAAAGCTGTATCACTTTCTTTATTCTTTGTAACATAAAAATAATATATTTTGAGAAAAGTCTCAAAGTCGCGTTCCTTTGTGTTCCACAGAAAAACAATTGAAAAGGTGAGTAAATGATGACAGAATTATTGTTTTGGGGTGAACTATTCCTTTAATGCAGTATGTATAGATCCCTATTAAACTCGCTTCAAAAGAACAGCCTTCTGAAAATCACAAACACGCACTTATTTTCATTACAGCCTGCTTACCAATAAACACCTACACCCAGACAAACGTTAAACCTACCAGATCCAGGTGCATCGAGGACCAAATGCAGACAGCGGAGCATGATCTAAACCACAGACACTCCCTCTGTACAAAAATGTGGAGAGATGCCACAATAACCCACAAATATCTCATCCAGAATTATTCCAAGAGGAAACAGAGAATCGAACCTCATGACACACACAGCCAGAGCCAGAGCATTTGACTTTTGTGCATTTCAACAATAACATCTCTGATTCAATGCCTCGATGCACCAAGTAAAACCCTGGATGAAATGTGCACTTTACCACATGTTTCCACGAACTTGCTTGCCGTTCCTTAGCGGTGCAGTCGATGTATCGCCCTGGCGTTCGCAAGAAGAACCGTTACTTTTCCCAAACTCAAAGACCCAGTGTGCCTTTTTGCCTAGTGCTAACTGTACAAGTCAACTGTGGCACACATACAGGCCTGAGATCTGTGGCCATTGTCTCTGATTCCCCTGAGCTAGCGGACGACCGGATGGATGGACAGTGGTGGGGGTTCCCGGATGAAAGGGTGATGGACAGAGGAAGTTAGGGGCACACTGGGAACAACGAGCAAGGCAGAAACGGTGAAAGAGAGCGACCCCCACAATTCCAAGCACGGTTCGCCCTCCTGCATGTTCAAGCACGCATGGTGACATAAACACACTCACGACACACACATGCACACGCAGAATCATTTACGGACAAAACCTACCGTGCATACTCACACACAATATTTGCAGCACAAGCATTAGACAAGAAAAGTGAAGGAATGAGGAAACAATAATCATCCGTTTTCAACACGCATCTCACACACGCTTTGATTGTGTCGTCTGGCGATGCCTGAATGGTCATTCTCGATATCAGCCTCGCAAAATATGAAACGAGACAATCCAGACTGAACTGTTGGTTTTCAAGAAGATTAAAATGCAGGGGACAGAAAAAGGAAAAATAAGTGCCTTCTGAAGGTGATTTCAAAAAGTGAACAAGAAATAGTAGGAACAGAGACTTAAAGTGGAAAGATAGGGATGAATAGAAAGAGATGGTGACTAAGGAAAAAATAGAACTAGAGTACCTGCTCGGTCCTTCTTCTTTTCCCGCGGTTTCGCTGATCCCACGTTTGGCACTCTCTCGTTGCTCCGGGTCCTTCCTCCTCTCCGCTATCCCAGTCACTTTTCTTCCCTAAGCGTTTCCTCCCAAACCACGTTTTTCCTCCTACCCATCCCATTTCCTACTCTTCATTCAGCACTCTGAACTGCTTTCACATTATGAATGTGAGAATTTGCGGGATAGAGCTGGAAAATGATTCAACGCAAAGAGAAAACGAGAAAAAATGATAAATGTAAGTGAATTGTAAAGGAGAGCGGATGGTGATCAGGCACCGAGAGAAGTAGGAAAAGGGGCCTGTTTTTTTTTTTAGGGAGGCACGCAGAGGGGTGGGGGGCCCATTAAAAAGGCTGCGTGTGTTTCTCCGTCCAGGAGGGAGGAACACGGATGGAGCTGCCAGACAGCGAGGATGAGAAGAGAAGCACTGCAGCCGGCGGAGAGAGAGGAAAAGAGAGCGAGATCGTAAGGGCGCATGTGTACGCAAGCGACTGCATGAGGAGATGGGAGGGGAGAGGATGACACAGAGGGAACGACAGATAGAAAAGAGAGGCTAAGGGGTTCACGGGAGGGAGGAAAGAAGGAGGAGTGAGTCGTAGCCGAGAGTTCAGGGGAGGGGGCCGGAATACATTTTTCTAGTCCTCCGCTCTCGTCGCCCGGCGTTCGATTTTCTTTCATTTGC
The DNA here is from genome assembly GCF_003368295.1 of Carassius auratus. Lineage (NCBI taxonomy): Eukaryota > Metazoa > Chordata > Actinopteri > Cypriniformes > Cyprinidae > Carassius > Carassius auratus. The sequence continues at coordinate 5,517 of NW_020527688.1, forward strand.
TCTTTTTGAGAGTCGAGGGTGCTTGTTTTTTTTGTTAATCTCACCTTCTTTGTTCCAGGGCAAAAATCAGTGCCTGGAAAAAAAAGAGGATATTCCAGCCTGCGCTTTCCCATTCCGCTCTCTGTCTCGCTGTCTTCCAGGTCATTTTCTCCACATGCACTTGAACTCCAAATCCTGTCTGCAGGCCCCTCCCCCCGACCTCTGTGACTCGCTCTCCTTCGCTCCTTCTGATGGAGGCTTGAAATAGTGCTCGCAGGCTGTAAGTGAGAGTGAGAGGGAGGGGAGGACGAGGGGGACAGAAAGGGAGAGAGATGTGGGGGGAAGGGAGAAGGTTTACACGAACAGACTCTGTGCAGAGAGTGTGTGTGCTGGTGTGTCAGACGAAGAGAAAACCAGAGGAAGAAACCCCGTGCACATACATGTGTTCAGTGACTTTGATTCTCAGAAATTACATTGAGCTCAGCTGCACAAAACATTAATTCTTGGAAGCAGTCTGAACAGGGGCATCTATTGTCTTCGAGGGGCCACCGCTGGCAGTCCTGGCTCACTTGAAACCCTATAGGCGAGATAAGATAGTATTAGCAAAAGGGGAAAAAATTAACAACTTAGTAACTCTCTACATAAGTGCAAGTATTTTCTAAATAAATGGTAAATGAACTTGTTCATAATAAATTTTCATTGTATGGATTTTTTTTAAATAAAAATTCTACTGGACAAGTAACATGGGAGTAACATGTGAGTAGATGATTACTTATACGGATTTGTCAAGTTAAAGCAAATTAACTTATAATTAAAACATTAACTAAAACTACATTTATTTTTGTTACTTGAATGGAAAATGAACTGAAGTAAAAGAAAACATATAAACAATCTTGTTTTAATTTCAGCTATTTGCCAAAGCACCATATCTCACATTCTTTTAGTTTAAACTGACGTACTAAAATAACTAAAAACTTAAAATAAAATCTCTAAAAGGCATATTTAAAATAATATATATATATATATATATATATATATATATATATATATATATATATATAAATTACAAAAATACACAATAAAATTACTAAAAAAAATCCAATTAAAATAGGTTTTTATCCTTTTTTTTTTTTTTTTTTTTTTTAATATTAATAAAACCTATAATAATATAGCCCATTGATGTCTAATTGGACTGACCAAATTTAGACACATTAATGGGTGGTTTTGTCATAGCATTGTAGACAACCAGTTTTTACCTACAATAAACATGCAACATAATAATTATTTAAAAAATGATTTCTTCCTTTACTGTTGCATTCAAAAAAATAAATAACCTGGTCAGGCTTACTGAAGTAATATAAATTCAACCATGATATGTTTTGGTTGTTGCAACAATATTTAAGCTGTTAAGTTTGTTTTTGGGGGCATTTCAAATGTTAACATTTCGCTTAAAATAGCCCACATCAAAGTAATAACATGTGATTTAACTTAGAATCCACCGATGAAATACGAAATTGGTTTAAAATCCCATATTGCGTATTGAAATACAAAACATATTTTCACTTCATTATCGATAGGCCTTTATAGTATAATGGGCTAGAAATTATTTGTATAATAACCTGTCCAAAAGAGACAAATTATTGCTTTACTTCCACCTTTGCTGAGGACGATACGGTATCATAACGAAACATAAAAGTTACAAAAATGTACTTGAACATAACCTTATTTACCTATAAAATACAAAGCACAAGGCATTTTAAAAAGTTATTGGTATCTAACTTTACAGTGATCGTCAATTAGATATCAAATCGATTTAAGAAAATTCAAAACGATATCTTGTGTTAATTATAGTTATAATAGGCCTACAGCAAAACGAAAAAAAATATTTTTTCAAATTCCAAGTTAAAAAAACATATTTGTAGTTATTCCACAATGATACAATGACTAGCTCAGTAAGACAATATCAAAATTGTGTATTACTCTATTCCTGCAATGTTAACATAAGATATGACATAAATAAAAGGAGTAGGCTATGTAGTGCACTATTCACAAAGTCCCAAAGCTACAGCAGGAATGAAGTCGAAGGTAATGAGCCGATATTCAAAACAGCGCGACCTCTTTTAAACAAAAGTTAAAAAACAAGAGTATAACACCACTAACTTACATTAAAGACACAATTTTTCCAGGTCGTCTTTCTTATATAGCTTTGTCAGCCACATTAGTTCCAGAGTCTCCGAGGAACAGGCGACGGTTTTAGTTTCTGTATGAATCTGATTCAATGACTCACTCAGAAGTGCAGTTTCCGTTCCTTAATGAATCAGTTTTATAACGAATCGTTTGGTTGAATGATTAAATGAATGACTCTCATAAAGAGAACTTGTCGCCACCTAAAGTTAACGAAAGACTCTGCACCACTAAAGCACCCATTCACACTCTGTAACGTGTAAAACAGAGACAAGCATGTGATACAAACAGTCCCAATGTTCATTAAAGTAACATTAATGAAAATACTTGTCTGACTAGCCAATTAGCTTGTAACCAAGACATTATGTCTATAGACAATTATGTTTTTAACAATGTAAATAAATACCATTTATTGAGGTCTCATATTTATGAAGGCCAAAGTGAGCCCTCATTTAAGTCTAAAGCAACCTAATATTTAAGTCATGGAGGTCGTTAGTGAGATAACAACCCTGCTGTAACACCACTGTGTCCTTCACCTCAAGCTGCTCCGCGGGAATCGTCCCTGCAATTAGTGTACTCGAATTCACTGTAGATAAAAAAATACTGCTAAACCACACATAATAGATCCTGTTATGTCCTGTTGTTTTTAAACTAAGCAGCAATATGTAATGATAATTGGCTGCTTGCTAATTGGCTGCTATTGTTGCTATTTCTCATACTTAACTTTATGATACATACTGTATCCTTACTGTATCTAATATGTGAAATTGTAAGGCCTCTAAATGCTCAACATTATCAAAACTTTGTTTTGTACACAATCTGCTTCATCCCTTCTGCCCTCTGACTGATAATTTGTTGTTTTTATACAGTAATTTTAAAGATAACTTCTATATTGTCAGCAATATTTCAAGATAAACATTTACTGGATTTATTAAGTTTAGGTTTACTTGACCATCAATACATTATTATAATTTTATTTATTTTTTAATAGGCATTACATTTTTGTGAAATGTTTATTTGTACATCTCTCAATCACGATTGCATTGCATTATATGTTTTGAATGAAAACTAGAGCTTAGATCATAAACCTAATCATCTTACTACGATATCTTATATACTATATAGAGTGACAATGGATATTTATATGCATGTATGTATACAGTCTGCTATACTGTTATACAGATCTCATTTAAGTACATTGCAAGCCAACATAATTTAATCTTACTTTTTAGTAACAACACATACTGAGCAGAAAGTTTTCATTTCATTTATTCATTTTTTCTTCAGATCCAAGTAAAGACAGTGCTTAAAGGAATAGTTCACTCAAAATGAAAATTCGGTCATCATTTCCTCACACTAATGCCAATTAAAACCTGTATGATTTACTTTCTTCTATGGAACACACACATATTATCAAAGTCAATAAACTTAAGTGGGCTATGTCAAAACTTACCTTATTATCTTTTTTCAATTGTGTGGATAAAAAAAGAAAAATTTCAGTGAACGATGACTTTTTCTGATGAATTTTCAATATTGGGTGAACTATTGAGCATCTTATATGCAAGAGCTCAACAGGGATGGCTCATGGCTTAGTCCTCATAAGGATCAAAACACCAATGTTCTAGTTATGTTTATTTTGTATTAACCACAACAGAATAACACAGCTACAGAATTTCTACTGACAGTAGCAGTGTATTATGGGTTTCTCTCAGGTACTGTATTCAAACTCTTTTGGCTTCTCCACCAGAAGCAGCCAGGTGCACACATGCATCATTCTGGTGCTGATAAAGCTTCGTTTTTTTATTTCATCTTTTGTGGCCTTTATGCTCATTTCTTCAGCTCCTCTACTTCCCCTAGGTCTCCAAACAAATCAGTCACAGTGACAGTGCTGCAAACAGAGGTGAGCTGATACAATAGAAAGTCCCTTATCCAGACACACCGCCTCTGCTAGTGGCTGAAATCATACTCAGAAATCCAGCCATACTGATCTGAAGACAAAATCAAAATGAAACTATATAAAAAATATATAGTATCCTCTAACTACAGCATGGCATTAAATTTTATTGTATTTATGTCTATCATGGCGGCCAAGAAAGAGGATCTGTTTGGTGTCCAGTCAGTGCAGGTGGAGTGAGCAGCAGATGTCCAGCGCCCTCTGCTGGTGGATAATGGATAATTCAATTACTGCAAGGCAAAATGAATTAGTTCAAGTTTCCCTTTATTAGTCAAATGGATTACTTCATACATTTTATTAAAGCAATTACATTTGAGATGGCTGAGCTTTTTATAAATTATGTTAGGCAATTTACACCACAACAATAATTGTACATATTTTACTAATAATAAATATGTGTATTAATTTACTGTATATGCATATGAATATTTTTACCTTTAAGGGCCCTTTTAAGTGATCAAATGCTCAAAGTATAACCAAAATGATTTAATGCACCTTCAAAGTACAACCAATGGCATTTAAGCATTGATGCATGTTGCTTTTTTCCTTTTCTGCTGACTTCGCAGACCCATAAATAGATGTTAGACATGCTTTCTCTATACCTCACTGCTGCCATCTTACTCCACCATCTTTGCATGGTTCTTTGGTAAACTAGAACTTCATTCTGATTAAGCTATTATTCAGTTAAATAGTAAATAAATAAAGGTCATAAAATCATAAAAAAGATGTAATTTTAAAATATTTTAAAAATTAGCCGTTTAATCCAACATCAATGGAATAATTTCCCCAAAAATGAAAATTTGCTAAAAATTTACTCACTCTCATGCCATCCAAAACTTAGATTTGGAGAAATGTAACATTGATGTACTGGAGTCATGTGGATTACTTGTGGTTTTTGTGATGTTTTTCTCAGCTGTTTGGACTCTCATTCTGACGGCACCCATTCACTGCAGAGGATCCATTTGTGAGCAAGTGATGTAATGCTACATTTCTCCAAATCTTTGAGTCGTCTACATGATGGATGGCCTGAGGCCTGAGTATATTTTAAGCAAAGTTTCATTTTTGGGTACACAAACTAGAAAATATCTTGTTTACAGATTTGGGAACCAGCATCAGATGCATCCTCACAATGAAATGATGAAGCCTACAGCTCAGTTTATCAGACCTGACTTCAACATAATTGACTGGAAGCACCACAAAATCCTGTAGAATTAGAAAAAGGGTAAGGAAGGGTCATCACTGAATTTAGGTTTTGCCTTGAGAGAAATTAATCAGACAGCAGAAAGGCCAGAGTATTAACCAGGACTGTATTTGTGGCAGAAAACGTCTTCAGCATCAATTTGTTAAGAGTTCTGAAAGAACAAAATGAAAACGTTAACAATTAAATCTCAACATTCCATGTTGTTTTCGGGTGTATTCTACTTTATGGTTTTGTAACTACTCATTTTAGAATTAAATATTTCAGAACTTGTAAATGTAAATGTTCTTACTCAGTGGAAGCACTGATCCTTTCCTCCAGACCATCAATACCATCAACCAATCAATTGTGTGACACTTTTAAAGGTTCTTTTTAAACACAAAGAAAACAGTGGAATTGTTATGTAGTTAGTTAATTAACAGTTTAATTGTAATAATAATACAACATTAAAATAAGCAATTTTTAATGTCTAAAGTAAGAGGTATGTTTGATGTTTTTTTTAGTTTTTCTTGTTTATGGAGATGTGCAAAATTGTATTACTAATAATATTCCATATTTCATATAAAGCACACCCCAAAGACAACAGAAAAGACAATTATTGCATTAATGATAAAATTATAATGATGAATCACAACATATTCTTTAGTTGATCTACATTGTCATCCTACAGGTGTAGTATGCTCAAATGTTTGGTAATGTGGCATTTATAACATATTTATAGTGCCCAGACTGATTTTACAGGCTAGTGTGAGATTAAACCTGTTCTTACTTCAATTTGGACAAAATGTCCTTGCCTACTAATTCAGCGAGAATGTCTTCAGTGTCAGTAAAAAAGATAATTAACTTCAGACATCCCAAGGACATTTTTTTTAACAAACTTTCATAACTTGGAAGAGGGTATATGTCAGCATCTTCATAATGGCTCTGTGAAACAAAAAGCAGAGTCAGTGGACATACATCGATGCATCTATAAAGGATGTTCAAACAGACTATTAAACTGGAATGCAATACATTCATAAGCCACAGCTTATGCTTTTACACCCACACAATAAGCATAACAGCATTATGAATGATTAATGGATTTTAATCATCCATATTTACTCTAATTATTGCTTGGGGTTTGTGGTCTCAGTTATTAATAATACAAAGTTATGAATTCCCAGTCATTTATTTTGCACTGTGTGCAATGAATTGAAAGTACTGTCATTCTAACCAGTTAGATTGATTGAATCTCTAATCTCTAATTACCCCATCAGTCATATTCTAGGGCAGCATTGTCAAAAAAAAAAAGAAGTCAAATCTTCCTTGCCGGTGTCGCCTCTTGGCTTGCTTAGTTTGGGTCACTTCATGTACAGCGATATCGTTGACTTGCACAGAAACTATTTAACTGAACAGAGATGACATCACTGAATTCAATGATGAACTGCCTTTAACTGTCATTTTGCATTATTGACACACTGTTTTCCTAATGAATGTTGTGCTATATAAATAAATAAAGGTGACTTGACTTGACTTGACAAACTCAACACTCAAAACAAACTCAATTTGTGAAATCTTCAGAGCTTTAAAGGAATAGTTCACCCAAAAATTAAATTTTTTTTTTGAAAATGTTCTCATCCTCAAGCCACCCAAGATGTAAATTAATTTGTTTCTTCATCGGGACAGATTTGGAGAAATTAAATTTTGGAGAAATTGGAGAGATTAATTGTGAATAGGGATTAATTGTGTGGAATATTGTGGGTTACTTGTGGATTATTAAGATGTTTTTGAGTCATTCTGATGGCACCCATTCACTGCAGAGCTGCGGCTTTCTGCACTCTCAGTACGGGTGAGGGTGCACTTCCGGGGGTTGGCCGTAAGTCCAGCCCTCCGCAGTTCTCCTAACACCCTCCGGAGCCGCTCTAGGTGGTCGACGACATCGTCCAGGTAAGCGGCGGCGTAGGCTTGATGGGGCCACAGGAGAATGTCCATCATGCGTTGGAAGGTTGCTGGCTCCCCATGTAGGCCAAATGGGAGGGTCCGGTATTGCCAGTGGCCACTTGGGGTGGAGAAGGCGGTCTTGGGCTTGGCCTCCTCTGTGAGTCCGACTTGCCAATACCCTTTTTGTCAGGTCGAGGGTGGAGATATACCGGGCCCTCCCGAGTCGGTCGAGGAGTTCGTCCACTCTTGGCATTGTATAGCCGTCAAATTGCGAGATCTCGTTTAGGCGGCGGTAGTCATTACAGAACCAGAGGGTGCCATCGGGCTTCGGGACCAGGACGATGGGGCTGGAGCAGGGGCTCTGAGATAAGTCCTAACTTCAACATCTCCTTAACTTCCTCCTCGATGGTGTGTCTCCGAGCCTCCGGGACACGATAGGGCCGATGCCACACGATGAGTCCTGGTGGTGTTCGGATGTCGTGCTGTACCACGTTGGTCCGCCCAGGGAGGGGGGAGAACACATCGGGGAACTGACCGACCAGGTGCTGCAGCTCCGTCTTCTGGGCGGCGGACAGTTGGGGCTCCATGTCCACAACCACGGGAGAGGAGGTGGTAAGTGCTGAGAGCTGGGTCCGGGTTCCAATCCACATTTTTAACAGGTTGATATGGTACAACTGGCTTTCCCGTCTTCGCCCGGTTTGACGCACCCTGTAGGTGACCGGGCCCACCTTCTCGGTCACGGTATACGCCCCTCGCCAGGTGGCCAAGAACTTGCAAGCCGCGTTGGGGACCAGGACCAGGACCAGGACGTGGTCTACCATCCAGAACTCCCGTGGCTGCGCCGCCCGATCGTAGTGGCGTTGTTGGGCCCGCTGCACTTGACTGAGGTGTTTCCGGACCAAGGGCATCACTCTGTGGATCCTCTCCCACATCAGATGGACGTGCTCGATTGACGACTGGTGGCCAGCTGGCTGCTGCTCCCACGCCTCTCTCACGACATCCAAGAGGCCCCGGGGCTGCCGCCCAAACAGGAGCTCAAAGGGGGTGAAACCGGTGGACGCCTGCGGGATCTCTCGGATGCCTAAGAGGACATAGGGCAGCATTTGGTCCCAATCCCGTCTATCTTCAGCGGCCACACGTCTCAGCATTTGTTTGAGGGTCTTATTAAACCGTTCAACCAAGCCGTCTGTCTGAGGGTGGTAGACCGTGGTCCGGAGCTGCTTGACCTTGAGGAGCCGACAGAGGTCTGCCATCAGCCGGGACATGAAGGGGGTCCCCTGGCTGGTCAGATTCTCAGCGGGGATGGCGACTCGGCTACAGAGGAGGAACAGCTCTTGGGCAATGGCCTTCTGTAGGGGAATAGCCTCGGGGTACCGGGTGGCGTAGTCGACAATCACGAGGATGTGCTCGTGTCCTCGGCGGACTTTGGCAGCAGCCCCACGAGATCCATCCCAATCCGTTCGAAGGGCACCTCAATGATGCGTAGTGGAATCAGCGGGCTGGGGGGAGGGGTCCGTGGTGACGTCCGCTGGCAGGTCGGGCATGCCTGGCAGTACCTCTTCACCTCGGCGTCCAGGCCGGGCCAGTGGAAGTGATCCTGGATCCGTTGGATGGTATTCTGGACCCCAAGGTGCCTGCCATGGGGTGTGAGTGGGCCAGCTCTATCACAGTCTTCATCCGAGGCACTACAAGCTGGGTTTTTTCCTCCCCCCTTCGCGGTGCGACACTATAGAGCAGGCCTTTCCTGACGATGAAGTGTGGGACCGGTGTTAACACATGAAAATAGATCCAGATTTTATTGATATTAAGCTTGTGAATTTAATGTGTTAAGATGTCGGAGGATAAAAATGTGTAAAACAAATCAAAAGAAATGCAACAAAACAGGTTTCTGATGACAACAAAGCATTACAGTGGAACAATCAGAATGGAATTTGTTTTACTCAACGTAATCACCAATGCAATCATCCTAGTATTCTTTCAGAGACAGGTATGCAATAACAAGTTAATACATTGCTGGTATAATTCTGTTCATTGTCAGCAGTTGCAATCTTGACATTGCCTTCAGAGTTACTCCAACAGCAGGTCCCAGACATCATTTAACATGATGTTTGTGATGATATGAACTTGCAATATAATATGAACTTGCAATATAAACTGATATTTATTAGCAATCTTTTATTTACACAAGAATTAACATTCAATATGGTTTCTGTTCAATTGCAGATATGGTGCTGAAGAAAGTCATAATCTTAAAAAACAGTTGGATCGATCTATATACATTTTACAAAGTAATTGTACTTTTTTAAAGTGCAGTGTATTAACAGGTGTCTGTGTATTTCTGGCATCAAACAGGTTGGTGAAGTCCCAGCTGGTGAACATGCTTGGAGCTGCAGGTGGATACTGTCATGGAGATTGGAAAAACAGATTTGAACCAAATTGAGGAGTAAGAGCTGTTTAAAACCATGCTGTTCGAGCTTAAAGCAACTAAACTGAATTATTGTCCTCCACATTTAAAGTTTTTGGCTAAAATGCACCCATAAGCCCATTACACTGCATGTCATTTTAACCAGAAAACGACATGACCAAAATTGTCTAGTCTCAGTGAACACATGCTTACCTCCAGATGTCTGCCACTGTCTCGTTTTTTAAGGTTTCAATGTAAATCTTCATAAACATGTAGAAGAAAAGCTCAATCAGGAGTTTCAGAGAACTGGTCAGATCTGTTAATGTCTTGACCAGGGGTCACCAAACTTGGTCCTGGACGGCCGATGTCCTGCAGAGTTTAGCTCCAACCCTGATCAAACACACCTGAACAAGCTAATCAAGGTCTTGAAACTTTTAGGCAGGTGTGATGAGAGCTAAACTCCCCTGGTCTAGACTGTCTTGTGTGAAGATAGTAAAGCTCTAACGGAAAGAAAAACTGGTTAAAGACTTGCCGGAACGTTGCCCCAAATGTACCACCAGCCATCAACATAAAAAATCTCCTGTGAATCAAAAAACCAAAGCTATTAGCTCTTTATCTAATAAGTTATTAACTCTAAGAATGATAACTATAACTTTATTAGGTTCTATAATTTAAGTTCTATTATGCTAATCATTCTTAGAGACTTGAGAAGTTTCCATCACAACTATAACAATAGCAACACAGAGGAAATATACTGGTCTAAGTTACTCTTATTTTGTCTTCTTGGAATTGAGGTTTAAAAGACAATTAATACTCAGTAATATCTTTAATTTAGTCACTACTGAATAAGACAGCAATTCCCAGCAAGTCTGAATAAGACAGCAAGTCTTTTTAGAGCTTATTTAGAGCTGAAATAGTATTTGTTCAATAAATGAAGAACATTGCATTACTACTGTGAATACTTTTATATAGTCCAAAGTGTACACTATTAAGAATTAAGCTTATATATAAGCTTTTGAACCTTTGTGAATCTTCTTGACATGAGCTCAGAATAAACAATGTTGTTATTACGATTATACAGTAATAGAATCACTCTGGACAGGTTAACTGTGGCAATATAGCTGATTTATCCTGGCTCTCTCTAGCACTCTCACTATTTTTCAGTGGTTTTGCATACTCTCTTAAGGCTTTCATGTATCCTTGGATAGAAATCCTTTACAATTACAGAAAAAGGTTATGATCAGGCAAGAGCTCAATAGCGGTGCATAATCCATAGCTGATCATACCTTGATTTCTAAACTGATTGATGTCTTAAGTCATCATATGAGGCAGCACCTTCAAAAACAGAAGTCAGAGGAACAGAATGAGCAATAGCTACCACAAAAGACAAAGCCAATAAAGCCAGAAATATACTGCTTTTCTCTAATGTAGTTTCAGTTGAAATATTGCACCACAAAAATGGGAAAAATGACTATACCACAGCAGCAGAGAAATGCAGTTAAACTTAAGATGGCCATAATCTTATTCATTTTTTCTTTTTGTGCTGCAAGAGAAGAAAAAAGAAAAAGCTAGCACTACACATGGCATTAAGGATTCAGAAAACCTAAGACACTGAATATTTACTTTGTACGGAATCTTATCGACAACAGAAGCGATGAACAAAACCTTTGAGTCTTTGTGCATATAGGAAAAAGCCCTCACTGTTGCTTATATCGGTCATTACACGGTCCCCTGTTCACAGCAGAGTAAATGTGTGCACATTTCAACAGTGAGCGGAGCAGAAGGGCAGATGAGTAGTAGGTGGGACTAAACAAACATTTATCTGTTAATATTTTCATGTTTTGTCCATTGTTTCTTACTGATTGTGTCAACTTTCCACAGGCAAAATTGGACAAAAATGCAGATATTGCAGAGAGGAATCTCTTCCCATTATTAGCAGTGCATGCAAATTTAAATTCTAGCATATTTAGATAAGATTAGTTTGAACAAGGAGTTGCATGATCCATTTCATTATAGCAGACAATAAAATGTAGCTTTTCAGAATTAGTTTTAAAAACGCTCAAGGTTTTAAATCATTGATATAGTAACATAAAATAAAGGGATGTCAAAGAATCTTATTTAACTGTTAAAATAAAAATATAGAAGCTGACTGAATGATTCTAGGAAATTAGCATATACAACGATGGTGAATCAAGTCTTTTAAAGGCCAAATAAAAAGCCATTCAAAGCCCTTTTTTTCCTCTGAAATAACATGCTCTATACAGTAGTACATTTTGATTTTATGACTTCAAATATTTCAGAGAAAAAAAAATCAAGATTGCTCTTTGTTCAAATATTGTTGTATCTTTATTACATACAGAACATCATAAATAAAATAAAAAGTGCGTAGAAAAAAATGTAACAGATTTAGAAATTCTTGTATACAACTCTATACAAAGATTCACTCTGAGTGGGATAACGTTCAGTGATGGAATCAAGCTGCAGTCTTCATTTTTAATAATAAGCACACTTCAATTCTGTACAAAAGCATGAGGGAAGAGGGATCCGGGAATTCTCTGGAAAAACAAACAAATGAGACAAACAACCCTACAGTCACGTTGCATAAAATCAAAGCTAGTGCGGGATTATCCCCAGCACTCTTTATACTATTGTTTGCACTGTAACTTACTAGCTGTCACTGATGTACTGAGGTAGTCAACCCAGGTGAAGATGAGAGTCGGTCTTAATGTGCTGCGAGAGGAAGGCTATCAAGAGAAGACACATGGCTATAAGCAGCGCGTCGGCTGTTTCCAGCTGAAGCCGCCATTCATGGGTATGGTTTTAAATACTTGTGTACTGATGATCAGAATGGGATTCAACATCATTCACATCTTTAACACTACACAAGTGATCCTACTGATTATGTATAGAATATTACAATTGACCCCCAAAAGACTGGCCTCAAGATATAAAAGCACATAAAAACAGTGGGTTCTTAAAACCAATCTGTCAAAAATTGAGCTTCAGGTGAAGTCTTATTTAGAATGGTAATGTGGACATGACCCAGAATGCTGTAAAATGGTCTATACATGCATTCAGAGCAAAGGTACACTAACTTAAATAATGTGCCAGTCAAGGGTGTTAAATTTGGTTATAAAATGTGCTTTAAGTGACACATTCATTTGCACCCATAGAAAAAAAAAAAAAGCAAGAAATATACACACGTCAATGTTCTGGAAACACACAGGCTCCTGTTCGAAACTAGGTTGTGTGGCAAGATTGTTCATGGTTTGACTAAAAACTACATCTGTTTTGGAAAATATGTACAGTGCCTACATTTCCCCAAAAAAAAAAGAGAGCAAAGATTATTAAGGTGCTGTTGAGGACGACCTATAACAGGAACTCCTCTTGATTCAGTAGCAAAAATAATCACACCCTTTCAAACTTCAGGGTAACTTCCACTATTAAAACCACTGTACATTTATTCTGACACTAAAGGCTCATTCCAGAATAGATCTACTGCATTACCAGCCACCAGTGGCAAGATTTGAAAGGCATGCTGGGACAAAGTAGCACAAGGACAGGTGAAATAGTTAAGTAAAGGGTATTCGTTTGAGGTCACAATTTTTAATTGTTGAATCAAAGCCAACGGCCTCATCCAGTGCAGGACGTTACTGGGTTGTTAAATGTTGGGGTAGGAAATATAACTCACTCGAGGTAACCAATCAAGACGTGCTGGTGGTCTAAAAAGGCCATACACCCTGCCAAACAATCTCAATATTGTGTTTTCTTCATCTCCGCACCATTAAGCACCTGTAATGAGTGTCTTCATTCAAAAATAGCCACCCATACCAAAATATCCCCTCCTAAACTATTGAGTAAACAAGCCAGTTTTAGTTCAGGAAGCGTCGGCAGCGCCGGGCCCCACAGTTACAGTGCAACTTGTTGTTTGCATCTTCAATGGGGAACTTGTAGTCATAGGTAAGCTCTTCTCCACGGTAAATCTTCCGCAGGGCGAATATAACGATGTGCTTCTGGCCCTCCACATTGATGACTCTTGAGTAACAGTTAGGGTCACAGGAGTGATTTATAAATCGTGCCGCGTTTCCGTGCATGGTGGCATCCACCACATCAAAGTCGTCAATGCGAAACATATAGCAGCCGATGCCCTTTGAGGAAAGAAAGGACGGAAACAGACAGTAGGTTAGGAACTCAACAACACTGCAATGCAAGAGGATAAATGGACAGTTTTAAGCAAAAACTGTGCATCACACTGGGACAAATCACTATTACCTTGCTGTCATAGTATTTCTCCCTTTTGTCAGTGAGAACTGCGCGGATGACGTTGCCAGCGTACTCGATCACCATCTCTCCAGCCTCAATGTTCCTCTTGCAGAAAAGACCACGACCTTGTATAGCAGATCTGTTTAATTGAGATAAGGAATTGCACAAATTACTTTTGCTCTTAAAAGTTATGTTCATTCCATCATTTTTATTGGCATGAGATTGGTCAAGTGATTTTACACAGCTAGATTTTATGCTGTAATACCATGCATCTCTCAGGAAGACATTACCTGTAAACTCCCACAGCCTCTTTAGAGGTTTTCTCCAAGTGTCTGAACCTCATAGCCATTGGCAACTCTGTACTTGTGGCTCGTCTAAAGGGAAGTCAAAATAACAGGATGAGTCACAAAAAACTAAAATGTTAACAACACTAGTAATGCACTGACTTTACATAAAGAATCGATTATTTTGGCATTATAACTGATAAACAACATGAAATTTGTTTGATCTATTTTTTTAAATTGTCTTTCAAATGGCACAAAAAAAGAAAAGAAAAAAGGAATTGTTCAACTAAAAATAAAAATTCTGTTATTAATTACTCACGCTCATGTCGTTCCAAACCCTTAAAACCATCGTTCATCCTGGTTCATCTTCGAACAAACTAAAATATATTTTTTATGAAATTCAAGAGCTTTCTGACCCTCCATAGACAGCAAGGAAACACATTCCAGGTCCAGAAAGGTAGTAAGGACATAATTGTGACATCAGTGGTTCAACCTAAATTTTTTGAAGCTATGAGAATACTTTTTGTATGCAAAGAAAAAAAATGACTTTGTTAAACAATTTCTTCTCTATCCTGTCAGACTTGTTTTCTTTGCGCACAAAAAGTATTTTCGTAGCTTCATAAAATTATGATTGAAACACTGATGTCACATGGACTATTTTAACAATGTCCTTCCTACATTTCTTAGCCTTGAATGTGTCAGTTGCATTGCTGTCTATAGAGGGTCAGAAAGCTGTCGGATTTCATCAAAAATATCTTACATTTTGTAATGAAGGTGAACGTAGGTCTTTCGGGTTTGGAACGACATGAGGGTGAGTAATTAATTACCGAATTTCCATTTTTGGGTGAAATTTTCTAAATATGTTGCTGAATGCCTAACCTGCTGGATTTTAGCATAACGTCATCCTCCTCATCATCACATGGCCTTGACTCAGGAAGCTGACGATGTTGCGATGCCAGGAAATTGAACATATCAAAGGTAGATTTTCTGTGTGTGGGCAGGGAGAAAGGCGATTTTTGATTTCCACATTTGGAAAAGAACAAATAAAGCAACTCAAAGTTATATGTGGGGCATACATGAGTTTACAGATACGTACCGCACATAGACCTCTGCACGGGCACAGCCACTGGGGTTTATTGGCAGCTCTTCTTCCGGTACTTCATGCTGGTGGAAACGAAAACTGTGTTTCTGGCAGAGGGAAGCACCCTGCAGCTGCTCCAGCAGAAAGAGCACAGCATCGTGGAGGACACCCAGAACCCTGGCACCACTTATCCTGTTGAAGGGAAACTGCTCTAGCCGACAGCCTACCCGTGCCTCCTGGACACCGTCCATTACTGCCTTCCACGCCACTGAAAAAACACCATAAAGGGAAATATATCATAATGTGCCAAAGTGTGAAAGGAAGAAACTGATATTCTTATAACAGTGTCACTACAAGGTTTATCAATACTGACCATCCATGCTGTCAGCTTCTACGCTAAAGCCATCCTCACTGGTAATCTGGAAGCATAGATGGGGCAGATAATGACTGGCACACTTATCCTGCTTGCCTGTTGATGGAGAGTCCTCGTCTGAACTCCAACCTGAAATGGATACAATTCAAATGGTTCAAATTCATTAAATTAGCTTTAGCAACTAAAATGTTGCTTTAAGGTAACACAATATCTCACATTCACCTGCATAGGGGGCCCATTCTGAGGAATCACCATGTTTGTAGCTCGTACACTGAGATTTAGCACTGTCCCGTGTGTCATTTCCCTGCACTGAAGTGGGCTCTGATTGATTTGGAGTAATTCTATAAGAGGACAAAGAAAACATCATGGTTATCTTTGGTAAAAGACAAGTAAATGTGATTTTAAGTCATCAGCACTGACCTCTTATTTTCATCGTTCTTTGGCTGGTTAAGAGATCCAACATCAGGGTCGTCAAAGTCGAGCACATCCTTAAAACTTGGGGCCTTTATTCTAACCCGGTTTGATCTAAACATCAACAAAATAACATGATTATCAATACATGATAATATAAGAAATAAATTAATCTTCAATTCATACATCTAGTTTGAATGTTCAATTTTGTTTGTGCATGGCAGGGCTGTTGCGCTGTTTTGTATTTGTTATTAAAGTTTTAATTAAATGTCCACCGGGTTCCCGCCTCCTCCTTCCCGTGATTATGAATGTTTTTATAGTGTTACAATAATTAAAATACTTTTTTCACAACACTGTTACCTATTACTGTACAAAACAAAATCAATATTGTCTAACATTTGATAGACTGAAAAAAAAAAAAACTGGGGTCTTTTAAAAATAATCTACAATAATGATCAATAAATTGACCACCCAGACTAAATTGAAATGACTGAATGTTTGTCCCTACCTGCTGTTGTCACTCTGAGAACAAGGACCCATCTGGTCCAAGAAGTCAGTACGGCATCTTTTCACACCAATTCGATCAGTTACTGAAGACACTCTCTTGACCTTGACTTGAGGTCTGGAGTGGGACAAAATGTTGGGTTGAGTCTGAAGATGAAAGCCAGGGAATGAATCCTTTGATTCAGGAGAGAGGCGTTTTTCAAGGTGGAGTGGAGAAGGGCTTATGTCAGTGGGACTGGCTATTTCACGGTGACTTGCCATTGCTTTGTCAATTATCTCCTGGGCCACTGCCTTCTGCCCACTTTCAGAAATCAAGCCAGTTCTTTCTATTGACGGACTGGTGCTGTGTAATTGGCTTCCAGGATGACTCTGAGGAATCCTCCTGATTAGCACCTGGGTTGGTGGTGTTGCTCTGTTGTTGCTGCTGTAAGATATGATACGTGTTGGTGTGGTTTTGCCGAGACTAGCCTGAAACCTGCGGCACTGGTATCACTGTAACCTTAGGGACAGGTCGCTGGAGAACATTACTGCTGTGGATTATCTTCGCAATCTGGCTGATTTGGGTGTACGAGGGAGAATTAGAGTTAGTTAATTGGTATGTATTCGTTTGCGGGTTTTTCACTAGAATCTGTCCCGCACGGTTGACCAGAAGAAACCTGAGGTGTAAGAGGTGTACCAGGTGAACTCTGGGGCAGAGACTGTTCAGACACTCGTTTTGGGGTGGCAATGCGTATGGCAATCCTATGACCCTTAGTGGCTTCCCTAGGTAGAGCTCCAAAACCATTTATTAAAACTGAAGCAGGAGCAAGATGAGTTCCTTGTGGTGCAACAGAAAAGGTGGGAGAAGATGAGACAACACTGACAGGCAAGGATAGTGGTAGAGAGTTGGCAACAGGCATTGTCATATGGAAGGGTTTGGGTTTGGAGCCCGGTTGTATGGTCACAAAGCGTCGTTTTGTGAGAGCAGCTGGTGCAACAACATGAATTGTTTTAGTACTACTCATTGGCACAGCGGTCGCCAGTTTCTCAACAGGTGACAGACCTCTCTTTAAAACAGCATCATCCTTGTTTACTGGTGAGGAATCAGTTGCCGCCACAAGACAAGCAGCATTTTTTGTCAAATCCAGAACTCTTCCATCAACAGCAGATATGAAATTCCCACTGGTGTCATCCAAGAACATTTCCTGCAAACATTCTGTTGATTCATTTTCGAGCAAGACTTCTTCTTGGGTCGTAACAAGATCACTGTCTTTGCAAAGGAGAGGGGTTGTGGCCTGTAGTTGATCTGCAAATGACACTTGTCCGTTCGATACTTCAGAATCAATAAATACGTTTTCAGCGTCTTCTAAAGAAGTTATTTCCTGAATTTCCTGTTCTTCACAGACTTGGTCCATGTTTTGAGTCTCTAGCTCAGAATTCTGATGTTGATTTGCAATAAGTGATCTTGGGCAAACTAGCTGCCCGTCACCAAGAGTTCGGCCCTTGTTTGGACCAGTGCACTTTAATGGCTCAGTTTCCTGACTACAAAAAACTACTTCCTACTTCCTGAGTATCATCAGCTGCATTGGCTTCACCTGTATCACTCTCCGAGTCATTGTCAGCTCCATCCAGCTGAGAGATGGACCCTGAGTTAGAAAGGACTGAGAGACCTGTCTGTGCAGATTCTTGGACCACAACTGTGCGAGAGAAATTCAGATAATGGTCAGCGACATCATCAATTGTTTCCATTTCCATCTCTGAAGTCAAGTCTTTGCTGCCAGTGCTGAATTTGCAGGTTCCTTCTTCTGCATCTCCCTCACCAACTTGAGGGTCGCAGTCCAGAGCCACATTTTCATTGAGCAAAGCCTCATCAAATTCAAGCTTTGCATTCAATACTGAGGCCACAGCCACATCTGTGTCTGGATCAAAGTGCGCAGAGAGCAGTTCTTGATTCGACTTGTTGGATGAGGCAGGAAATTTGTGGCTTGGTGCGCCTGCAGCCTCCTCCGGTTCTGACAAGGCAAAGAGCTCTTGATCCACCTCATCAGTCTTATGCTGTGTGGTTTTGAAAGGCTGTTTATGTCTTGGGGAGTGGTGGACAGATGAATGAAAGGTGGAAGAGGGACTTCGTAGAGCTGCTTGTGGAGGAGAGGGTCCAGAGGTGATGCTAGAGGGAGACAAAGAGGAAGGCCTCCCCCTTCGTCGAGGTGAGGTGGAGCTCATGAAGTTCTCAGTTGTACCAAGAGGTGAGACAGGGGGGCTGAATGAAAAGCGACCTAGGGTGAATCGTGCCACCTGATCGCAAAGCCATTGGCCTGACAGAACCACAGGGGGAGGAGAGGCATTTCGGCTACGTGTGGAAAGTCTCCGTGTTGCACGCCGTGTCTCATCAAGGTCACTAATGGTCAAAATATGATGGGATGTGGAAACAGCATTTCCTGAGAAGGAATTTTAAGATAGCCATGTATGAAGTCATTATGAATAATCAAGAAAGCTCACCCAAAAACGTCAAATTCTATCACTATTTACTCAATGTCATTCCAAATCCACACGAGTTTTGAAATGATTTAGCTGTATTTAGTATTAATCTTTGAAACACATCTGATGAAGGGGAGACGTTTTGTGTAACCAAAACTTCCAAAAAGTGTACAAAGGCATCATAAAATTAATCCATAGGAAGTGAGCGGTTAAATCCAAGCCATGTGAAGATATGATTGCTTTAAATGAACAGATTTAATTTTTACATTTCATTTGCATCTAAAAAGTGATTGACAAACATACATAGTTACAAGCTATATGCTATATATAAGCTAGAAAAATCAAAAGCGCAATGTCATTTTTTCCCAATATAGTGCAACCCTAGTGTGGATCATTGTTTAGATGTAAATAAAAGCTAAATTTATTCAACATATGATGCACTCATATCTCTTTGCAAGTTAGGGACAGATACCTCTCAGGTTTCATTAAAACATCTGAAATGTGTTTTCAAAAAATTACCTTATGAAGATTAGTCTTATGGGTTTGAAAATGACATGAATAGGGCCCTATGAAATCATTTTTTTTTTCTTCCCAAATTCCGTTTTATTTTTTCCCAAATTTCCACTTTAATTTTTCTGGATTTCATTTTTTTCTGTTTAAATTTTTCTCAACTCCATTTAAATGGTTAAAATAAATTGTATTAATCAAAAAGCATGTCCAATTAATTAAAATGATAAAACTTACAGATTTTCACATCAATTTATTAAAAGTTAACAAAAATACATGTTTAGGGCCCTATGAAATGTTTTATTTTTTCTTCACCATATGTTTTTTTACGTAAATCTGTGTTTTAGCATGTGTACTTATTTAAGTGAATAAAAACAAATTAATTTGTTAATTTTCTTAAAATAGCCTTATGAATTTTTTTCCCCCTCGGAAATTCTGTTGTGTATTTACATTTTTCTGGTTATCAAATGAAGGCATAAAACATTAATTTAATTTATCTTTTAATTATTGAAAATTAAGCATATTTAAATAGACTTTTCCAGCTCAATATTTACAGATATCAGTCCATATCGCGAAGTGCAATGACCTACTTTTGATTAATTCATTCAAAATTTGACAAATTCCGTGACATTCTGCGTTAAAATTTAAATATTCCGTTTTTATGTATTCCGCGATTCCGTCATTGTTTTCTGCATCGCGGAAATCACAGGGCCCTACATGAAGGTGAGTAAATGAACATTTTCATTTTTGGCTTATTGATTACCCTGAATCGCATTAAAATTTGATCTAATTAGATTTATTTGTTTGGAAAATAAGCATAACTTCAAACTGATGTAAAGATCTTACCTGGGGAAGGTAATGGTCTGGACAGTCCCCCTGTTGGTCTCCTGCTGTGTGGATAGCCAGGAGTCTTGCCTCCAGCCCCTAAGTCTTGTTTGGTCTTGGAGGGGGTGCTGGGGGGCATCTCAGGTGACAAGGACTCGCTATCTGTGCCCTCTTCATCTATAAGACAGAGATATGAGTAGTCTGAATTAGGGCTGCACGATGTGTCGTTTAAGCATCGATATCGTGATGTACGAATCCACGATAGTCACATCGCAGGATGTTCGATGTGGGCTGTAGTAGTTGATCTGTTATTCATTAACTGTACATGCCAGCTGCTCCCTGGCCCTTGACGAATGTGATTCACGGATTAATTGCACAGCCTAACCATCATGGGTGAAAGTTTATCATTGACCGGACTGAAAAACACATGCAAGTTTAATAGGGCAGAGAGAGAGAGAGAGAGCGCCAAAGAGACCGAGAGAGAGAGAGCGCGCGAGAGAGAACGCGCACGACAGAGACAGAGCGTGCGCGAGGGAGACAGAGACAGAGCGTGCGCGAGGGAGACAGAGACAGAGCGTGCGCGAGGGAGACAGAGACAGAGCGCGCACGAGGGAGACAGAGACAGAGCGCGCACGAGAGAGACAGAGACAGAGCGAGCCATCTTCAAACAACACGAGCGCTGTCCTTGCGCATATTATCAATTGACACGATGGTGTTGATGTTTAAATCATTTAAAATGAGAATGTAAGTGTGCTCACCCCATTTTTGTTTGTAAGAAAAAATATCGCAATATATATCACAGAAAAATAAAATATCACAATGTCATTTTTTCCCAATATCTTGCAGCCCTAGTCTGAATGAAAAAAATTAACTTTAGAAAAATGTAATGCATAAACATATTTTTTTTTAAATGCATGAATAAAAGAATGTTATATATGCACATACACACCATTGTGAGCTTTTGGACTGTGTACAATTGTGTGATTTTCTCCCTGATCCACCATGGAGCTAGGAGCTCTGCACCGTGTTGATGGTCGCACCTCTGTCACTTTACAAGTGTACCGGCATCTCCTGCGAGGGTCAACGGTGCTCCAATACCATCTAGAACATCTGAAACCACATCAAATTATATGAACAACTATGGCTCCTCATAATTCATAATTAAATAGGAACTAAAATGTCATCTGAAACTGAAGCTAGTGTATTGTTCACAGTTCTGCTAAATGTATTTTTACCTTGATTTCAGAGGAACAAGATGCCTTTTTATTATTATTATTATTTTCTTGGACAATAAATATATTACAAAAAAATGTGGATGACGCTTTGATAACTGATTAAAGACAACACCATATTAATTAATTAATAATCAAGTGAAAGCTGAGTAGTTTTAAACTTCATATTACTCACTGGTAACCAACTGGATACAATTTTCCAGAATTTGCAGACAGCTCCGTCAGAACACCAAGTTTTTGTACATGTAGAGACCCTGCATGGATACATAATAAAACTTGTTAAACTTTCTCTTATTTTTAATGCCACCAGACCAGAAAAAACATCTCCTGTTTACTCACCAATCATCACATTTACAGACTCTGGCTCCAAGCCTGTTAGAAACTTCCTACGCAGACTAATTCCATCAAAATCTACGTAGACCCTTCTGAGAACTTCAAACCCATTGCCTTGTTCAATCTACAAAAAGAAAAGCTTGTTTACATTCTTCACACTTCAATTATACAGTAACTGTAAAAACATAGCGGTTTTCCTCGGAGTTTGCTCAAACATACACACCTTAGTGTTTATGAGGTCCCGATGTTTGTAACAGTACACTTTCTTTCATCACTGGAAGACGCAGCTGCTGGCACGAGCACACATGAAGTGGTAGTTACTCTGACACGAGGTAAGACAACAGCCCACAGTCGCCCCTGTTTGGCCACAATGCTCACAACGCTGGCAAAAAATGTCAAATTAATACATTTATTTCACTAAAGCATTTAATATTCTATTAATTAAGATTAAAAAGACTGCACAATATACAACCTACAAGTTATTATTGCTATGGAACCCCTGAACTGGGCTTAAATATTT
>NW_020527689.1:0-47102 GCF_003368295.1 Carassius auratus
GACTTCGGAGCATGTTTGCGCCCTCGGTGATTCAGATCGCACTTCGGAGCCTGTTCGCCGATTTCGGTGATTCAAATCTGGACATCGAACCAGGAAGTGTTTGTCAAACAGGTGATAAATGAAAATTTGGACTTGAGGCTTTTTTTTTACCTGTCGATTTCAGTATGTACATGGACCCACACACAGGTGGACACACTCTAGACTTAATCATCAGTAGGCTCTAAACTTTTCATCCATTGTTATTAACGACGTAGTGTCACGGATCGCAAGAGGCGAAGACTCAAGTGCAGGCAGATGGGAAGACTTTATTTATACGTCACCAAAATAAACAAAAACACAACTGAAACCAGAGGAGCGTTCAAAGTTACGAGACATAGACTGAAGTCAGATTCCCAGTGAAATGCTCTCAGACAGCAAATGCAATGAGTTTGCATCCTTTTTTTCTGAGAAGATCATCAATATCAAGAAGGCGATTAGCACATCCTCAAGTAATACAGTTAGAAAATACCAAGGGTTCACACAAAACAAGGGGAATCTGCTTTTAGTTTCTATGCCGCTCGCAGTTGGAATCAGCTTCCAGAAGAGATCAGATGTGCTAAAACACTAGTACATTTAAATCTAGACTTGAAACTCATCTGTTTAGCTGTGCATTTATTGAATGAGCACTGTGCAATGTCCGAACTGATTGCACTATATTTTCACAGTTTTTTTTATGTAAAATAATTTTGTAACTGTTTTTAAATTCATTTTAATTAAGTAAATTTTTAATCATTATAAAAGTTTTAAAAATGCTTGTTTTATTTTTGTTATAATTTTTCTTTGATGATTTTTACTTTCTTTTATGTAAAAGCCACTTTGAATTACGACACATGTGTATG
Organism: Carassius auratus; assembly: GCF_003368295.1. NCBI lineage: Eukaryota > Metazoa > Chordata > Actinopteri > Cypriniformes > Cyprinidae > Carassius > Carassius auratus. The sequence goes on from NW_020527689.1 coordinate 879, forward strand.
AAATGTGCTATATAAAATAAACTTGCCCCAGTGTGTGAGTGGGCTTATCAATAATATATATATATATATAAACACCACACACATACTTCATACTACCGGTCAGAGTTTGGGATAGAATGCTTTTAATGTTTTTTTTTTACAGGAATTTTATTTTACTCATCAAGACAGCATTTATTTGATCAAAAATACTGGAAAACATGTAATATTGTGAAATATTATTAACATTTTTCTATTTTAATGTACATGAGGGTGTAATTTATTCATGTGATGTGCAGCTGTATTTTCAGCATCATTCCTCCAGTCTTCAGTGTCACATGATCTTCAGAAATCAGAATAATATGATGATTTATTATCAGAGTTGTGCTGCTGAAACTGTGATACCTCTTTCAGGATTCTTTGATGAATGAAAAGTTAAAAAGAAGAGCATTTATTTAAAATAGAAGACTTTTCTAACAATATTCACTACAGTTCAATAGTTTGGGGTCAGTCAAATTTTATCCTTTCTTTTTTTTATAAGAAATTGTATTCTTTGTTAGACTTTAGAATCTTTTATTCAGGATGTGTTAAATTGATAAGAAGTGATATCAAAGATTAATATTGTTAGAAGAGATTTATATTTTGAATAAACGCTGTTCTTTTAAAAAAAAATTATACATCGAAGAATCCTTAAAAAAGTATCGCAGATTCCAAAATAATATTTGGTAGCACAACTATTAATAGTTCTAAATAATAAATCATCATATTTTCATGATTTCTAAAGATAATGTGACACTAAGACTGGAGGAATGATGCTGAAAATACAGCTGCACATCACAGAAATAAATTATATTTTAAAGGATGTTAAAATATAAACCATTATTTTATATATTTTATTTTGATAATTTTGAATTATTACTGAAATACAACCTTTTTTGTTTCAAACAGTTCATTGAACAATAATAAATGAAGTACCTGAAGCTGACAATGAAGTAAATGTATAATAATTAGCAAAGATGATTAATTTAGTGCTGTAAACGCGCGTGTGAGGGGCGGAGACGCGCGTGAGGACCAAACACAGCAGAATGGTAGGAAACTTCACTCCTCTTATTATTTCTCTTTACTATAGCGATTTATTTTTAGATACGTGATGTGAGTCTTTCATAGAGTTGTAGAGTTATTAGAGAAATAGAGTTTTTTTTACATTCTTCAAAGTTTAGACGGCTCGAGCCTGTTCGCGACCGGTTGATTTCAATCGCATCGGCATACTCATTCGAGGGAGCCTGTTCGCGACTCGGAGTCGGCACTTGAGCTGTCACTGGTTGATTAGATCGGCACTTCGGAGCCTGTTCGCGACTCGGTTTGATTTCAGATCGGGACACTTGCTTAGCTCGAGCCTGTTCGCGACTCGTTGATTCAGATCGGCACTTCGGAGCCTGTTCGCGACTCGTTGATTCAGATCGGGACTTCGGAGCTGTTCGCGACTCGGTTGATTCAGATCGGCACTTCGGAGCCTGTTCGCGACTCGGTTGATTCAGATCGGCACTTCGGAGCCTGTTTCGCGACTCGGTTGATTCAGATCGGCACTTCGAGCCTGTTCGCGACTCGGTTGATTCAGATCTGCACTTCGGAGCATGTTCGCGACTCGGTTGGTTCAGATCGGGACTTTGGAGCATGTTTGAGATTTTTTTATTCAAATCTGGACATCGAACCAGGAAGTGTTTGTCAAACAGGTGATAAATGAAAATTTGGACTTGAGGCTTTTTTTACCTGTCGATTCAGTATGTACATGGACCCACACACAAAGGTGGACACACTCTAGACTTAATCATCAGTAGGGCTCTAAACTTTTCATCCATTGTTATTAACGACGTAGTGTCACGGATCGCAAGAGGCGAAGACTCAAGTGCAGGCAGATGGGAAGACTTTATTTATACGTCACCAAAATAAACAAAAACACAACTGAAACCACAGGAGCGTTCAAAGTTACGAGACATAGACTGAAGTCAGATTCCCAGTGAAATGCTCTCAGACAGCAAATGCAATGAGTTTGCATCCTTTTTTTCTGAGAAGATCATCAATATCAAGAAGGCGATTAGCACATCCTCAAGTAATACAGTTAGAAATACCAAGGGTTCACACAAAACAAGGGGAATCTGCTTTTAGTTCTATGCCGCTCGCAGTTGGAATCAGCTTCCAGAAGAGATCAGATGTGCTAAAACACTAGTACATTTAAATCTAGACTTGAAACTCATCTGTTTAGCTGTGCATTTATTGAAGGAGCACTGTGCAATGTCCGAACTGATTGCACTATATTTTCAGTTTTTTTTTTATGTAAAATAATTTTGTAACTGTTTTTAAATTCCTTTTAATTAAGTAAATTTTTTAATCATTATAAAAGTTTTAAAATTGCTTGTTTTATTTTTGTTATAATTTTTCTTTATGATTATTTTTACTTTCTTTTATGTAAAGCACTTTGAATTACCATTGTGTATGAAATGTGCTATATAAATAAACTTGCCCAGTGTGTTAGTGGGCTTATATATATATATATATATATATATATATATATATATATATATATATGTATATATATATATATATATATAACACACACACATACTCATACTACCGGTCAGAGTTTGGGATCAGAATGATTTTTAATGTTTTTTTTTACAGGAATTTATTTTACTCATCAAGACAGCATTTATTTGATCAAAAATACTGGAAAACATGTAATATTGTGAAATATTATTAACATTTTTCTATTTTAATATACATGAGGGTGTAATTTATTCATGTGATGTGCAGCTGTATTTTCAGCATCATTCCTCCAGTCTTCAGTGTCACATGATCTTCAGAAATCAGAATAATATGATGATTTATTATCAGAGTTGTGCTGCTGAAACTGTGATACCTCTTTCAGGATTCTTTGATGAATGAAAAGTTAAAAAGAAGAGCATTTATTTAAAATAGAAGACTTTTCTAACAATATTCACTACAGTTCAATAGTTTGGGGTCAGTCAAATTTTATCCTTTCTTTTTTTATAAGAAATTGTATTCTTTGTTAGACTTTAGAATCTTTTATTCAGGATGTGTTAAATTGATAAGAAGTGATATCAAAGATTAATATTGTTAGAAGAGATTTATATTTTGAATAAACGCTGTTCTTTTAAAAAAAAATTATACATCGAAGAATCCTTAAAAAAGTATCGCAGATTCCAAAATAATATTTGGTAGCACAACTATTAATAGTTCTAATAATAAATCATCATATTTTCATGATTTCTAAAGATAATGTGACACTTAAGACTGGAGGAATGATGCTGAAAATACAGCTGCACATCACAGAAATAAATTATATTTTAAAGGATATTAAAATATAAACCATTATTTTATATATTTTATTTTGATAATTTTGAATTATTACTGAAATACAACCTTTTTTGTTTCAAACAGTTCATTGAACAATAATAAATGAAGTACCTGAAGCTGACAATGAAGTAAATGTATAATAATTAGCAAAGATGATTAATTTAGTGCTGTAAACGCGCGTGTGAGGGGCGGAGACGCGCGTGAGGACCAAACACAGCAGAATGGTAGGAAACTTCACTCCTCTTATTATTTCTCTTTTACTATAGCGATTTATTTTTAGATACGTGATGTGAGTCTTTCATAGAGTTGTAGAGTTATTAGAGAAATAGAGTTATTTTTTACATTCTTTGGTCAAAGTTTTCAGATCGGCACTTCGGAGCCTGTTCGCGACTCGGTTGATTCAGATCGGCACTTCGGAGCCTGTTCGCGACTCGGTTGATTTCAGATCGGCACTTCGGAGCCTGTTCGCGACTCGGTTGATTCAGATCGGCACTTCGGAGCCTGTTCGCGACTCGGTTGATTTCAGATCGGGACTTCGGAGCATGTTTGCGCCCTCGGTTGATTCAGATCGGCACTTCGGAGCCTGTTCGCGACTCGGTTGATTCAGATCGGCACTTCGGAGCCTGTTCGCGACTCGGTTGATTCAGATCGGCACTTCGGCTTCGGAGCTGTTTCGCGGACTCGGTTGATTCAGATCTGCACTTCGGAGCATGTTCGCGACTCGGTTGGTTCAGATCGGGACTTTGGAGCATGTTTGAGATTTTTTTTATTCAAATCTGGACATCGAACCAGGAAGTGTTTGTCAAACAGGTGATAAATGAAAATTTGGACTTGAGGCTTTTTTTACCTGTCGATTCAGTATGTACATGGACCCACACACAAAGGTGGACACACTCTAGACTTAATCATCAGTAGGGCTCTAAACTTTTCATCCATTGTTATTAACGACGTAGTGTCACGGATCGCAAGAGGCGAAGACTCAAGTGCAGGCAGATGGGAAGACTTTATTTATACGTCACCAAAATAAACAAAAACACAACTGAAACCAGAGGAGCGTTCAAAGTTACGAGACATAGACTGAAGTCAGATTCCCAGTGAAATGCTCTCAGACAGCAAATGCAATGAGTTTGCATCCTTTTTTTCTGAGAAGATCATCAATATCAAGAAGGCGATTAGCACATCCTCAAGTAATACAGTTAGAAATACCAAGGGTTCACACAAAACAAGGGGAATCTGCTTTTAGTTTCTATGCCGCTCGCAGTTGGAATCAGCTTCCAGAAGAGATCAGATGTGCTAAAACACTAGTACATTTAAATCTAGACTTGAAACTCATCTGTTTAGCTGTGCATTTATTGAATGAGCACTGTGCAATGTCCGAACTGATTGCACTATATTTTCACAGTTTTTTTTTATGTAAAATAATTTTGTAACTGTTTTTAAATTCATTTTAATTAAGTAAATTTTTTAATCATTATAAAAGTTTTAAAATTGCTTGTTTTATTTTTGTTATAATTTTTCTTTATGATTATTTTTACTTTCTTTTATGTAAAGCACTTTGAATTACCATTGTGTATGAAATGTGCTATATAAATAAACTTGCCCAGTGTGTTAGTGGGCTTATATATATATATATATATATATATATATATATATATATATATATATATAAACACACACACATACTCATACTACCGGTCAGAGTTTGGGATCAGAATGATTTTTAATGTTTTTTTTTACAGGAATTTATTTTACTCATCAAGACAGCATTTATTTGATCAAAAATAATGGAAAACATGTAATATTGTGAAATATTATTAACATTTTTCTATTTTAATGTACATGAGGGTGTAATTTATTCATGTGATGTGCAGCTGTATTTTCAGCATCATTCCTCCAGTCTTCAGTGTCACATGATCTTCAGAAATCAGAATAATATGATGATTTATTATCAGAGTTGTGCTGCTGAAACTGTGATACCTCTTTCAGGATTCTTTGATGAATGAAAAGTTAAAAAGAAGAGCATTTATTTAAAATAGAAGACTTTTCTAACAATATTCACTACAGTTCAATAGTTTGGGGTCAGTCAAATTTTATCCTTTCTTTTTTTATAAGAAATTGTATTCTTTGTTAGACTTTAGAATCTTTTATTCAGGATGTGTTAAATTGATAAGAAGTGATATCAAAGATTAATATTGTTAGAAGAGATTTATATTTTGAATAAACGCTGTTCTTTTAAAAAAAAATTATACATCGAAGAATCCTTAAAAAAGTATCGCAGATTCCAAAATAATATTTGGTAGCACAACTATTAATAGTTCTATAATAAATCATCATATTTTCATGATTTCTAAAGATAATGTGACACTTAAGACTGGAGGAATGATGCTGAAAATACAGCTGCACATCACAGAAATAAATTATATTTTAAAGGATATTAAAATATAAACCATTATTTTATATATTTTATTTTGATAATTTTGAATTATTACTGAAATACAACCTTTTTTGTTTCAAACAGTTCATTGAACAATAATAAATGAAGTACCTGAAGCTGACAATGAAGTAAATGTATAATAATTAGCAAAGATGATTAATTTAGCGCTGTAAACGCGCGTGTGAGGGGCGGAGACGCGCGTGAGGACCAAACACAGCAGAATGGTAGGAAACTTCACTCCTCTTATTATTTCTCTTTTACTATAGCGATTTATTTTTAGATACGTAATGTGAGTCTTTCATAGAGTTGTAGAGTTATTAGAGAAATAGAGTTATTTTTTACATTCTTTGGTCAAAGTTTTCAGATCGGCACTTCGGAGCCTGTTCGCGACTCGGTTGATTTCAGATCGGGACTTCGGAGCATGTTTGCGCCCTCGGTTGATTCAGATCGGCACTTAGGAGCCTGTTCGCGACTCGGTTGATTCAGATCGGCACTTCGGAGCCTGTTCGCGACTCGGTTGATTCAAATCTGGACATCGAACCAGGAAGTGTTTGTCAAACAGGTGATAAATGAAAATTTGGACTTGAGGCTTTTTTTTTTACCTGTCGATTCAGTATGTACATGGACCCACACACAAAGGTGGACACACTCTAGACTTAATCATCAGTAGGGCTCTAAACTTTTCATCCATTGTTATTAACGACGTAGTGTCACGGATCGCAAGAGGCGAAGACTCAAGTGCAGGCAGATGGGAAGACTTTATTTATACGTCACCAAAATAAACAAAAACACAACTGAAACCAGAGGAGCGTTCAAAGTTACGAGACATAGACTGAAGTCAGATTCCCAGTGAAATGCTCTCAGACAGCAAATGCAATGAGTTTGCATCCTTTTTTTCTGAGAAGATCATCAATATCAAGAAGGCGATTAGCACATCCTCAAGTAATACAGTTAGAAATACCAAGGGTTCACACAAAACAAGGGGAATCTGCTTTTAGTTTCTATGCCGCTCGCAGTTGGAATCAGCTTCCAGAAGAGATCAGATGTGCTAAAACACTAGTACATTTAAATCTAGACTTGAAACTCATCTGTTTAGCTGTGCATTTATTGAATGAGCACTGTGCAATGTCCGAACTGATTGCACTATATTTTCACAGTTTTTTTTTTAATGTAAAATAATTTTGTAACTGTTTTTAAATTCATTTTAATTAAGTAAATTTTTTAATCATTATAAAAGTTTTAAAATTGCTTGTTTTATTTTTGTTATAATTTTTCTTTATGATTATTTTTACTTTCTTTTATGTAAAGCACTTTGAATTACCATTGTGTATGAAATGTGCTATATAAATAAACTCTCCCAGTGTGTTAGTGGGCTTATATATATATATATATATATATATATATATATATATATATATATATATAAACACACACACATACTTATACTACCGGTCAGAGTTTGGGATCAGAATGATTTTTAATGTTTTTTTTACAGGAATTTATTTTACTCATCAAGACAGCATTTATTTGATCAAAAATAATGGAAAACATGTAATATTGTGAAATATTATTAACATTTTTCTATTTTAATGTACATGAGGGTGTAATTTATTCATGTGATGTGCAGCTGTATTTTCAGCATCATTCCTCCAGTCTTCAGTGTCACATGATCTTCAGAAATCAGAATAATATGATGATTAATTATCAGAGTTGTGCTGCTGAAACTGTGATACCTCTTTCAGGATTCTTTGATGAATGAAAAGTTAAAAAGAAGAGCATTTATTTAAAATAGAAGACTTTTCTAACAATATTCACTACAGTTCAATAGTTTGGGGTCAGTCAAATTTTATCCTTTCTTTTTTTTATAAGAAATTGTATTCTTTGTTAGACTTTAGAATCTTTTATTCAGGATGTGTTAAATTGATAAGAAGTGATATCAAAGATTAATATTGTTAGAAGAGATTTATATTTTGAATAAACGCTGTTCTTTTAAAAAAAAATTATACATCGAAGAATCCTTAAAAAAGTATCGCAGATTCCAAAATAATATTTGGTAGCACAACTATTAATAGTTCTAATAATAAATCATCATATTTTCATGATTTCTAAAGATAATGTGACACTTAAGACTGGAGGAATGATGCTGAAAATACAGCTGCACATCACAGAAATAAATTATATTTTAAAGGATATTAAAATATAAACCATTATTTTATATATTTTATTTTGATAATTTTGAATTATTACTGAAATACAACCTTTTTTGTTTCAAACAGTTCATTGAACAATAATAAATGAAGTACCTGAAGCTGACAATGAAGTAAATGTATAATAATTAGCAAAGATGATTAATTTAGTGCTGTAAACGCGCGTGTGAGGGGCGGAGACGCGCGTGAGGACCAAACACAGCAGAATGGTAGGAAACTTCACTCCTCTTATTATTTCTCTTTTACTATAGCGATTTATTTTTAGATACGTGATGTGAGTCTTTCATAGAGTTGTAGAGTTATTAGAGAAATAGAGTTATTTTTTACATTCTTTGGTCAAAGTTTTCAGATCGGCACTTCGGAGCCTGTTCGCGACTCGGTTGATTCAGATCGGCACTTCGGAGCCTGTTCGCGACTCGGTTGATTTCAGATCGGCACTTCGGAGCCTGTTCGCGACTCGGTTGATTCAGATCGGCACTTCGGAGCCTGTTCGCGACTCGGTTGATTTCAGATCGGGACTTCGGAGCATGTTTGCGCCCTCGGTTGATTCAGATCGGCACTTCGGAGCCTGTTCGCGACTCGGTTGATTCAGATCGGCACTTCGGAGCCTGTTCGCGACTCGGTTGATTCAGATCGGCACTTCGGAGTCTGTTCGCGACTCGGTTGATTCAGATCTGCACTTCGGAGCCTGTTCGCGACTCGGTTGGTTCAGATCGGGACTTTGGAGCATGTTTGAGATTTTTTTATTCAAATCTGGACATCGAACCAGGAAGTGTTTGTCAAACAGGTGATAAATGAAAATTTGGACTTGAAGCTTTTTTTTACCTGTCGATTCAGTATGTACATGGACCCACACACAAAGGTGGACACACTCTAGACTTAATCATCAGTAGGGCTCTAAACTTTTCATCCATTGTTATTAACGACGTAGTGTCACGGATCGCAAGAGGCGAAGACTCAAGTGCAGGCAGATGGGAAGACTTTATTTATACGTCACCAAAATAAACAAAAACACAACTGAAACCAGAGGAGCGTTCAAAGTTACGAGACATAGACTGAAGTCAGATTCCCAGTGAAATGCTCTCAGACAGCAAATGCAATGAGTTTGCATCCTTTTTTTCTGAGAAGATCATCAATATCAAGAAGGCGATTAGCACATCCTCAAGTAATACAGTTAGAAATACCAAGGGTTCACACAAAACAAGGGGAATCTGCTTTTAGTTTCTATGCCGCTCGCAGTTGGAATCAGCTTCCAGAAGAGATCAGATGTGCTAAAACACTAATACATTTAAATCTAGACTTGAAACTCATCTGTTTAGCTGTGCATTTATTGAATGAGCACTGTGCAATGTCCGAACTGATTGCACTATATTTTCACAGTTTTTTTTAATGTAAAATAATTTTGTAACTGTTTTTAAATTCATTTTAATTAAGTAAATTTTTTAATCATTATAAAAGTTTTAAAATTGCTTGTTTTATTTTTGTTATAATTTTTCTTTATGATTATTTTTACTTTCTTTTATGTAAAGCACTTTGAATTACCATTGTGTATGAAATGTGCTATATAAATAAACTTGCCCAGTGTGTTAGTGGGCTTATATATATATATATATATATATATATATATATATATATATATATATATATATATATATATATAAACACACACACATACTCATACTACCGGTCAGAGTTTGGGATCAGAATGATTTTTAATGTTTTTTTTACAGGAATTTATTTTACTCATCAAGACAGCATTTATTTGATCAAAAATACTGGAAAACATGTAATATTGTGAAATATTATTAACATTTTTCTATTTTAATATACATGAGGGTGTAATTTATTCATGTGATGTGCAGCTGTATTTTCAGCATCATTCCTCCAGTCTTCAGTGTCACATGATCTTCAGAAATCAGAATAATATGATGATTTATTATCAGAGTTGTGCTGCTGAAACTGTGATACCTCTTTCAGGATTCTTTGATGAATGAAAAGTTAAAAAGAAGAGCATTTATTTAAAATAGAAGACTTTTCTAACAATATTCACTACAGTTCAATAGTTTGGGGTCAGTCAAATTTTATCCTTTCTTTTTTTTATAAGAAATTGTATTCTTTGTTAGACTTTAGAATCTTTTATTCAGGATGTGTTAAATTGATGAGAAGTGATATCAAAGATTAATATTGTTAGAAGAGATTTATATTTTGAATAAACGCTGTTCTTTTAAAAAAAATTATACATCGAAGAATCCTTAAAAAAGTATCGCAGATTCCAAAATAATATTTGGTAGCACAACTATTAATAGTTCTAATAATAAATCATCATATTTTCATGATTTCTAAAGATAATGTGACACTTAAGACTGGAGGAATGATGCTGAAAATACAGCTGCACATCACAGAAATAAATTATATTTTAAAGGATATTAAAATATAAACCATTATTTTATATATTTTATTTTGATAATTTTGAATTATTACTGAAATACAACCTTTTTTGTTTCAAACAGTTCATTGAACAATAATAAATGAAGTACCTGAAGCTGACAATGAAGTAAATGTATAATAATTAGCAAAGATGATTAATTTAGTGCTGTAAACGCGCGTGTGAGGGGCGGAGACGCGCGTGAGGACCAAACACAGCAGAATGGTAGGAAACTTCACTCCTCTTATTATTTCTCTTTTACTATAGCGATTTATTTTTAGATACGTGATGTGAGTCTTTCATAGAGTTGTAGAGTTATTAGAGAAATAGAGTTATTTTTTTACATTCTTTGGTCAAAGTTTTCAGATCGGCACTTCGGAGCCAGTTCGCGACTCGGTTGATTCAGATCGGGACTTCGGAGCATGTTCGCGACTCGGTTGATTTCAGATCGGCACTTCGGAGCCTGTTCGTGACTCGGTTGATTCAGATCGGCACTTCGGAGCCTGTTCGCGACTCGGTTGATTTCAGATCGGGACTTCGGAGCATGTTTGCGCCCTCGGTTCGGTTTGATTCAGATCGGCACTTCGGAGCCTGTTCGCGACTCGGTTGATTCAGATCGGCACTTCGGAGCCTGTTCGCGACTCGGTTGATTCAGATCGGCACTTCGGAGTCTGTTCGCGACTCGGTTGATTCAGATCTGCACTTCGGAGCCTGTTCGCGACTCGGTTGGTTCAGATCGGGACTTTGGAGCATGTTTGAGATTTTTTTATTCAAATCTGGACATCGAACCAGGAAGTGTTTGTCAAACAGGTGATAAATGAAAATTTGGACTTGAAGCTTTTTTTACCTGTCGATTCAGTATGTACATGGACCCACACACAAAGGTGGACACACTCTAGACTTAATCATCAGTAGGGCTCTAAACTTTTCATCCATTGTTATTAACGACGTAGTGTCACGGATCGCAAGAGGCGAAGACTCAAGTGCAGGCAGATGGGAAGACTTTATTTATACGTCACCAAAATAAACAAAAACACAACTGAAACCACAGGAGCGTTCAAAGTTACGAGACATAGACTGAAGTCAGATTCCCAGTGAAATGCTCTCAGACAGCAAATGCAATGAGTTTGCATCCTTTTTTTATGAGAAGATCATCAATATCAAGAAGGCGATTAGCACATCCTCAAGTAATACAGTTAGAAATACCAAGGGTTCACACAAAACAAGGGGAATCTGCTTTTAGTTTCTATGCCGCTCGCAGTTGGAATCAGCTTCCAGAAGAGATCAGATGTGCTAAAACACTAGTACATTTAAATCTAGACTTGAAACTCATCTGTTTAGCTGTGCATTTATTGAATGAGCACTGTGCAATGTCCGAACTGATTGCACTATATTTTCACAGTTTTTTTTAATGTAAAATAATTTTGTAACTGTTTTTAAATTCATTTTAATTAAGTAAATTTTTTAATCATTATAAAAGTTTTAAAATTGCTTGTTTTATTTTTGTTATAATTTTCTTTATGATTATTTTACTTTCTTTTATGTAAAGCACTTTGAATTACCATTGTGTATGAAATGTGCTATATAAATAAACTTGCCCAGTGTGTTAGTGGGCTTATATATATATATAACCAATACTACCGGTCAGAGTTTGGGATCAGAATGATTTTTAATGTTTTTTTTACAGGAATTTATTTTACTCATCAAGACAGCATTTATTTGATCAAAAATAATGGAAAACATGTAATATTGTGAAATATTATTAACATTTTTCTATTTTAATGTACATGAGGGTGTAATTTATTCATGTGATGTGCAGCTGTATTTTCAGCATCATTCCTCCAGTCTTCAGTGTCACATGATCTTCAGAAATCAGAATAATATGATGATTTATTATCAGAGTTGTGCTGCTGAAACTGTGATACCTCTTTCAGGATTCTTTGATGAATGAAAAGTTAAAAAGAAGAGCATTTATTTAAAATAAAAGACTTTTCTAACAATATTCACTACAGTTCAATAGTTTGGGGTCAGTCAAATTTTATCCTTTCTTTTTTTTATAAGAAATTGTATTCTTTGTTAGACTTTAGAATCTTTTATTCAGGATGTGTTAAATTGATGAGAAGTGATATCAAAGATTAATATTGTTAGAAGAGATTTATATTTTGAATAAACGCTGTTCTTTTAAAAAAAATTATACATCGAAGAATCCTTAAAAAAGTATCGCAGATTCCAAAATAATATTTGGTAGCACAACTATTAATAGTTCTAATAATAAATCATCATATTTTCATGATTTCTAAAGATAATGTGACACTTAAGACTGGAGGAATGATGCTGAAAATACAGCTGCACATCACAGAAATAAATTATATTTTAAAGGATATTAAAATATAAACCATTATTTTATATATTTTATTTTGATAATTTTGAATTATTACTGAAATACAACCTTTTTTGTTTCAAACAGTTCATTGAACAATAATAAATGAAGTACCTAAGCTGACAATGAAGTAAATGTATAATAATTAGCAAAGATGATTAATTTAGTGCTGTAAACGCGCGTGTGAGGGGCGGAGACGCGCGTGAGGACCAAACACAGCAGAATGGTAGGAAACTTCACTCCTCTTATTATTTCTCTTTTACTATAGCGATTTATTTTTAGATACGTGATGTGAGTCTTTCATAGAGTTGTAGAGTTATTAGAGAAATAGAGTTATTTTTTACATTCTTTGGTCAAAGTTTTCAGATCGGCACTTCGGAGCCAGTTCGCGACTCGGTTGATTCAGATCGGGACTTCGGAGCATGTTCGCGACTCGGTTGATTTCAGATCGGCACTTCGGAGCCTGTTCGTGACTCGGTTGATTCAGATCGGCACTTCGGAGCCTGTTCGCGACTCGGTTGATTTCAGATCGGCACTTCGGAGCCTGTTCGCGACTCGGTTGATTTCAGATCGGGACTTCGGAGCATGTTTGCGCCCTCGGTTGATTCAGATCGGCACTTCGGAGCCTGTTCGCGACTCGGTTGATTCAGATCGGCACTTCGGAGCCTGTTCGCGACTCGGTTGATTCAGATCTGCACTTCGGAGCATGTTCGCGACTCGGTTGGTTCAGATCGGGACTTTGGAGCATGTTTGAGATTTTTTTTATTCAAATCTGGACATCGAACCAGGAAGTGTTTGTCAAATAGGTGATAAATGAAAATTTGGACTTGAGGCTTTTTTTTACCTGTCGATTCAGTATGTACATGGACCCACACACAAAGGTGGACACACTCTAGACTTAATCATCAGTAGGGCTCTAAACTTTTCATCCATTGTTATTAACGACGTAGTGTCACGGATCGCAAGAGGCGAAGACTCAAGTGCAGGCAGATGGGAAGACTTTATTTATACGTCACCAAAATAAACAAAAACACAACTGAAACCACAGGAGCGTTCAAAGTTACGAGACATAGACTGAAGTCAGATTCCCAGTGAAATGCTCTCAGACAGCAAATGCAATGAGTTTGCATCCTTTTTTTATGAGAAGATCATCAATATCAAGAAGGCGATTAGCACATCCTCAAGTAATACAGTTAGAAATACCAAGGGTTCACACAAAACAAGGGGAATCTGCTTTTAGTTTCTATGCCGCTCGCAGTTGGAATCAGCTTCCAGAAGAGATCAGATGTGCTAAAACACTAGTACATTTAAATCTAGACTTGAAACTCATCTGTTTAGCTGTGCATTTATTGAATGAGCACTGTGCAATGTCCGAACTGATTGCACTATATTTTCACAGTTTTTTTTAATGTAAAATAATTTTGTAACTGTTTTTAAATTCATTTTAATTAAGTAAATTTTTTAATCATTATAAAAGTTTTAAAATTGCTTGTTTTATTTTTGTTATAATTTTTCTTTATGATTATTTTTACTTTCTTTTATGTAAAGCACTTTGAATTACCATTGTGTATGAAATGTGCTATATAAATAAACTTGCCCAGTGTGTTAGTGGGCTTATATATATATATACTACCGGTCAGAGTTTGGGATCAGAATGATTTTTAATGTTTTTTTACAGGAATTTATTTTACTCATCAAGACAGCATTTATTTGATCAAAAATAATGGAAAACATGTAATATTGTGAAATATTATTAACATTTTTCTATTTTAATGTACATGAGGGTGTAATTTATTCATGTGATGTGCAGCTGTATTTTCAGCATCATTCCTCCAGTCTTCAGTGTCACATGATCTTCAGAAATCAGAATAATATGATGATTTATTATCAGAGTTGTGCTGCTGAAACTGTGATACCTCTTTCAGGATTCTTTGATGAATGAAAAGTTAAAAAGAAGAGCATTTATTTAAAATAGAAGACTTTTCTAACAATATTCACTACAGTTCAATAGTTTGGGGTCAGTCAAATTTTATCCTTTCTTTTTTTTATAAGAAATTGTATTCTTTGTTAGACTTTAGAATCTTTTATTCAGGATGTGTTAAATTGATGAGAAGTGATATCAAAGATTAATATTGTTAGAAGAGATTTATATTTTGAATAAACGCTGTTCTTTTAAAAAAAATTATACATCGAAGAATCCTTAAAAAAGTATCGCAGATTCCAAAATAATATTTGGTAGCACAACTATTAATAGTTCTAATAATAAATCATCATATTTTCATGATTTCTAAAGATAATGTGACACTTAAGACTGGAGGAATGATGCTGAAAATACAGCTGCACATCACAGAAATAAATTATATTTTAAAGGATATTAAAATATAAACCATTATTTTATATATTTTATTTTGATAATTTTGAATTATTACTGAAATACAACCTTTTTTGTTTCAAACAGTTCATTGAACAATAATAAATGAAGTACCTGAAGCTGACAATGAAGTAAATGTATAATAATTAGCAAAGATGATTAATTTAGTGCTGTAAACGCGCGTGTGAGGGGCGGAGACGCGCGTGAGGACCAAACACAGCAGAATGGTAGGAAACTTCACTCCTCTTATTATTTCTCTTTTACTATAGCGATTTATTTTTAGATACGTGATGTGAGTCTTTCATAGAGTTGTAGAGTTATTAGAGAAATAAAGTTATTTTTTTACATTCTTTGGTCAAAGTTTTCAGATCGGCACTTCGGAGCCAGTTCGCGACTCGGTTGATTCAGATCGGGACTTCGGAGCATGTTCGCGACTCGGTTGATTTCAGATCGGCACTTCGGAGCCTGTTCGTGACTCGGTTGATTCAGATCGGGACTTCGGAGCATGTTGCGCCCTCGGTTGATTCAGATCGGCACTTAGGAGCCTGTTCGCGACTCGGTTGATTCAGATCGGCACTTCGGAGCCTGTTCGCGACTCGGTTGATTCAGATCGGCACTTCGGAGCCTGTTCGCGACTCGGTTGATTTCAGATCGGGACTTCGGAGCATGTTTGCGCCCTCGGTTGATTCAGATCGGCACTTGGGAGCCTGTTCGCGACTCGGTTGATTCAGATCTGCACTTCGGAGCATGTTCGCGACTCGGTTGGTTCAGATCGGGACTTTGGAGCATGTTTGAGATTTTTTTTATTCAAATCTGGACATCGAACCAGGAAGTGTTTGTCAAATAGGTGATAAATGAAAATTTGGACTTGAGGCTTTTTTTTACCTGTCGATTCAGTATGTACATGGACCCACACACAAAGGTGGACACACTCTAGACTTAATCATCAGTAGGGCTCTAAACTTTTCATCCATTGTTATTAACGACGTAGTGTCACGGATCGCAAGAGGCGAAGACTCAAGTGCAGGCAGATGGGAAGACTTTATTTATACGTCACCAAAATAAACAAAAACACAACTGAAACCACAGGAGCGTTCAAAGTTACGAGACATAGACTGAAGTCAGATTCCCAGTGAAATGCTCTCAGACAGCAAATGCAATGAGTTTGCATCCTTTTTTTATGAGAAGATCATCAATATCAAGAAGGCGATTAGCACATCCTCAAGTAATACAGTTAGAAATACCAAGGGTTCACACAAAACAAGGGGAATCTGCTTTTAGTTTCTATGCCGCTCGCAGTTGGAATCAGCTTCCAGAAGAGATCAGATGTGCTAAAACACTAGTACATTTAAATCTAGACTTGAAACTCATCTGTTTAGCTGTGCATTTATTGAATGAGCACTGTGCAATGTCCGAACTGATTGCACTATATTTTCACAGTTTTTGTTTTAATGTAAAATAATTTTGTAACTGTTTTTAAATTCATTTTAATTAAGTAAATTTTTTAATCATTATAAAAGTTTTAAAATTGCTTGTTTTATTTTTGTTATAATTTTTCTTTATGATTATTTTTACTTTCTTTTATGTAAAGCACTTTGAATTACCATTGTGTATGAAATGTGCTATATAAATAAACTTGCCCAGTGTGTTAGTGGGCTTATATATATATATATATATATATATATATATATATATATATATATATATATATATATATATATAAACACACACACACATACTCATACTACCGGTCAGAGTTTGGGATCAGAATGATTTTTAATGTTTTTTTTTACAGGAATTTATTTTACTCATCAAGACAGCATTTATTTGATCAAAAATACTGGAAAACATGTAATATTGTGAAATATTATTAACATTTTTCTATTTTAATATACATGAGGGTGTAATTTATTCATGTGATGTGCAGCTGTATTTTCAGCATCATTCCTCCAGTCTTCAGTGTCACATGATCTTCAGAAATCAGAATAATATGATGATTTATTATCAGAGTTGTGCTGCTGAAACTGTGATACCTCTTTCAGGATTCTTTGATGAATGAAAAGTTAAAAAGAAGAGCATTTATTTAAAATAAAAGACTTTTCTAACAATATTCACTACAGTTCAATAGTTTGGGGTCAGTCAAATTTTATCCTTTCTTTTTTTTATAAGAAATTGTATTCTTTGTTAGACTTTAGAATCTTTTATTCAGGATGTGTTAAATTGATGAGAAGTGATATCAAAGATTAATATTGTTAGAAGAGATTTATATTTTGAATAAACGCTGTTCTTTTAAAAAAAATTATACATCGAAGAATCCTTAAAAAAGTATCGCAGATTCCAAAATAATATTTGGTAGCACAACTATTAATAGTTCTAATAATAAATCATCATATTTTCATGATTTCTAAAGATAATGTGACACTTAAGACTGGAGGAATGATGCTGAAAATACAGCTGCACATCACAGAAATAAATTATATTTTAAAGGATATTAAAATATAAACCATTATTTTATATATTTTATTTTGATAATTTTGAATTATTACTGAAATACAACCTTTTTTGTTTCAAACAGTTCATTGAACAATAATAAATGAAGTACCTGAAGCTGACAATGAAGTAAATGTATAATAATTAGCAAAGATGATTAATTTAGTGCTGTAAACGCGCGTGTGAGGGGCGGAGACGCGCGTGAGGACCAAACACAGCAGAATGGTAGGAAACTTCACTCCTCTTATTATTTCTCTTTTACTATAGCGATTTATTTTTAGATACGTGATGTGAGTCTTTCATAGAGTTGTAGAGTTATTAGAGAAATAGAGTTATTTTTTTACATTCTTTGGTCAAAGTTTTCAGATCGGCACTTCGGAGCCAGTTCGCGACTCGGTTGATTCAGATCGGGACTTCGGAGCATGTTCGCGACTCGGTTGATTTCAGATCGGCACTTCGGAGCCTGTTCGTGACTCGGTTGATTCAGATCGGCACTTCGGAGCCTGTTCGCGACTCGGTTGATTTCAGATCGGCACTTCGGAGCCTGTTCGCGACTCGGTTGATTTCAGATCGGGACTTCGGAGCATGTTTGCGCCCTCGGTTGATTCAGATCGGCACTTCGGAGCCTGTTCGCGACTCGGTTGATTCAGATCGGCACTTCGGAGCCTGTTCGCGACTCGGTTGATTCAGATCTGCACTTCGGAGCATGTTCGCGACTCGGTTGGTTCAGATCGGGACTTTGGAGCATGTTTGAGATTTTTTTTATTCAAATCTGGACATCGAACCAGGAAGTGTTTGTCAAATAGGTGATAAATGATGTAACAGATATGCAGGTCAGCGATTCATGGGTTAAATTCTGTTTTATAAATTCAGACTGTTGGTACTAAATGCCAGCCTGGCTGGACTTAAACTATTTACGATGCCCATGCGAGCTTCAAAGAAGAAACGAAAACCCCCAACCCAAATTCTTCCAACACTGGAGACAAAGGAACTTTTCGTATAAGTTCCTTACTTTCATTTTATTATTAATATGTATTTTAATTATGTTTATGGATTGCATAAAATGGTTAATCCTTGTTATGTGAAGAGTACAAGTTGCAAGCTTATACTTTAGGAAATGTCTTTCCTCACTTTAACTTCCTCAAAGAGAGCCATGTTCTGCAACCCCCACTTTTGCAGGTCGTAAAGTTTACGACCACACTGGAGAGGAGAGAAGCCAAATCTTCTCCCCAATGCATTCTATGGAATGAATTGGTTACCTGTTAGTTTTTATGCTGTATAAATGTATTACGTATTCCCTTTTGGTACATTTAGATGTTTCCCAACATCTGCAGTGTTATCATGTGTTAAGCAAATCTTTCAGATGTAGAATTACACATATTTAATGTAACTTCATGTTTTGATCACATATACCTATTATGTTTAGTCTTGTTCTAATCGTCATGCTTTGACAGACCCATTTATCTAGAGCAAAGTAATGAAAAATGTATTTAATCTGGAATAATGAACTTGCTTTAATATTCCTGATGAAATCGGACAGGCCCTAAATCATCAGGGGGTTGTCTCAACCGAGACAAAGGAACTTTCCCTCCGCTTCAGATCGCGGACATTCATTGGATGCTCCCTCGAAAATGGGCGTGAACTATTTCAAGCTATAAGAATTGACCAAACAAGGTCCACCCTCTTCGTCGCTCTTCTTGCTCTTCTTCCCGTTCTCGGACACGTCGCTCCGCGCGGCCTCGGGCCGCGCTTGGTTCTCCTCCCCCCTCAGCACACGGACTGAGGAGAGAAAAAGCCATTTTAATGGCTCCTTTGGAAGCTTTCGTTTCGTTCGTTTTCTTTTCTTTTCTTTACTAAGTTTATTAAACTATTCGCCTCTCCCACGCAAGGAAGACGAATTCTGGAACAATGTTTGTTGAACCTTTCAAATACCGCGCGAGGACAGAACAAAGGACCACGTGCTCCACGCTCACGCCAAGCGCAGCGTGCACGCGCGTCACATGGCCTCCGTTTCATGGCACATGGCTGTTTCAACGCGCTAGCCTCACAAGCTCGACGCCGATCTCACGCCACACTCACATGGGACACTTCTGCAAGTATCACTTTCTCTATGGAGATTTAAATGCTGGTTTAAAGTGCTGTTATGATCTGATTTGTTGTTGGCTTCCCAAAAGTTACTGACTATGATTTTCATACCTGAGCTCGTTCTGTGATCTCTCTCGCTTTCTACACTTCTCTCTCTCTCTCGTTCTCTCTCTCTCTCTCTCTCTTTTATTTGGATTCCGTTATGTCTTGTAAATGTTTATTGTCTGTATTTTCGTACGCATATTTACTCTGTGTGATTTGTAGTTTGATGTATTACTAGTTTAATTATTAAAAAAACCATTTATAAAATGATTGGCTTGGACTCCACCCCACTCACATTACAAGTCACTGAAATGTTTTGGTCTTTAGCTACAAGCTCTAAATTTAGAAACTAAATTTATCATAAGGATAGGATAATATTTTCATGGCCAGAGAATACTTTTCCTTGAATTATAAGGCGTGATAACTTTATTGAAAATTGATAGGTCTACAGTGGTGTGCTGGACATACCACGGTTTGATATGCATTTACAGTAAGAGATATCACAATAATTGATATGAAGAATCTAATATTGACATATCAATAAGTAAATTACAGTGCCCTGTGATTAGTATTGGTATTGGCAATTGAGCTATTTTTCATAATCAATAAAATTAAATGTAACTGTCATCTGAGATATATATTAATCAAATTCTTGATTAATTATTCAAATTCCCTATATATCATTTGAGTTAATTACTATGTAAAACTCATTGTTGTTACATTTTGGTGGAGGATGCGGGCATTTCAAACTTCGTTTTGTGAGCAATCAATCTGTGTATATGGTTTTTAATAATTTCTGCACGTGCGGTATGAAATTATGTAACGTTACTTGTGAGATAAGTCGCAAGACGCGAACTCACTCCTAACTGACTGAGGCAAAAAGCTGGTCAGTAGCACCTAGGTATTCATAGAAACTTAACAGTATAGTCACTGTTATTTTTAATGAAAGTAAACTGCAGTATAATGTTAAAAGTATCCTGTTAAGAAAGACCAAAATCTTTCTACAGTGAGAACATTTTAATATGAATGATTAAAAGATGAAGAAATCTTTTATTAGTTGCAACATGTAAATCTGAACATGAGCGATGTTCCTCTGATTCAGTAAAAAGGCCTTGTTATTAAATATCGTTATTGAATTCATGGTAAACCACATGATATTCAAAAAAATAAACGATAAAAACTCCTGGTCTAGAATTGGCTTAGCTACCCGATTTTAAACCTAAAACATTTAAATCATAAGTGCTATTTTGATAAATGTCTATTGGAGTCAACAGTTGGAAAATTCCTGTTTTTGTTACATTTGTGTTTCGGAAGTGAACGGATCCTTCCTTCAACCTATGTTAATATAGCACCTCAGAGATTAAAACTTTCTGTTTGTTACTTGTGATTTTTGATGCAGAAAATCAGCCTGACAAATGATCAGATAAATTCTAAGTCCTATTGAAATTGTAATTCCTCTATCGAAACACTAGAGGGAACGTGTGGGTTAGAAATTTCAGGGTACACCCTGCTTTCTGATTCCAGCTTACATGAGTGCAAAGCTGCCATCCTGTGGCCATTTCAGATAATGCGCTCTGATTGCTAATTTATAATCCCCTGTGATGTATATTTGAATTGGATGTCTAAATTCTCGATAATTATTTGCATTTACAGCTTTGCTCGTGCGAATATTATTACAGGGAAACAAAAGAATGTTCCCTGCCTTTGACTGTTTACATTTACTTTGAGTTTAGTTCAAACATGATTTGAATTAAAATGTAATTGTTTAATAGTTGAAATCTAGATGTTTCAGGTCAACCACTGATTGACCCACTTAGAAGGTAAGCCATCTAGTGGCAGTATCCTGTTAAATCGACTAACAGACCTCTGTCTTTTCCATTCTGTTTTGAATTGAATGTCCACTTTTACCCTCTTTGATTAATCTCACACTGTTTGATTAATTTCATGATCATTAATGATAACTTACAAGCTATCAATGGTTATTATAGGATATTATTCAGATTTTCCTTTTTAATTCATACATGCTTATTTTAAATTTTGATTTAAACCAGTTTTGAATTTTTAATTTGAATTAAGTTTTCTGCTCAGCAGGTTAAAGACAGAGAAGCAGTACTTTCCCCCCCTTGTGGTGAAAACCAGCTACTCCTTCTCCCTTGTTTCATTACTGTTTTTTAATTTGATGTTTATAATTTTGCTTCTCTCTTTTGACTTAGGTTATTTTGATAATTACCATTATTATCATAAATTCCTTTGTTTTGTTTTATCATGATTAGGTAAAGCTGTTACCTTTACTCTCTACATATAGTTACTCAATTGATGTTAAACAAACCAAACCTTAATTAACTTTAAGTGTCCTTTGTTCATCCTTTGTGTATTTGATTGTAGAACTCCCTCGGTGATTGGACAGTCATCTCAGGTTTCCAGTGAGCAAGGCTGCCCGACCGGTGTTACCGATACTGGCTGCGAGTGAAACTCGGTCCCTCTTGTCTCAAGAGACATCAGCAATTTTGGCACTCCAAAGGTTGTGCTAAAAGTCACAAGCCGTGCTGTCCTGCGACACGCCAGAGTAACGGAGGACCGGGGACACTGCGGTTCAGTGTTTGGGGAGCACCGGGGAGGTTGACCAAGCCACTGGTTCCCACCTGAATGACTTCAATTCAACCAGGTGAACCAAAAGTGATAAAACCTATCCACTTATTATAAGCCACAAGAATATTAGATATTCCCCCGGATATATTTTAAGTGTTCTGACCCTTTTGCTTCTTTAAGCCACACCATATTTCTAGGTTTCCTACCCAGATAGCCCACTCACCTGTTGGCCCTATCTTAAAACCTAGCAGTAGGCTCAGGCCTCCTTATTCCCACTAACACATTGTGTTTCTATTGTTTTCATCTCATTTCAAGTGTTGTGCTTCACTTTGATCTTTTTCTACCCTCTGTTCTGTTGTGATTTGTTTCTTTCATTTCACATAGAGACAGTAACCTGGGAGCCACCAACGAAGTTAAATAGTAGAGCGACAACCAGCAGCCGGTGTCATCACGCGACCCGCTAGGCTACTGCCTGTCAAATCTCCATTTCAGGTCCTTCGTTGACCCAAGTTAATTGGCTACTTAACTGTCTGACTGTTTGCATCAGTCAGCCCCAAAATTCTCATAAACGGTACAGCCCGTATGAATATAGCTCGTTAAACGTAGAACGAACTTGCATTGGTCTTTTTGTGTGTGTGTGCTGTGCTTCTCTCACCGACAGAGAATCAGGATGTTCCAGGCATCCAGTCCAGCAGTCCACGGGGGCCACCTCTCGACATGGTTGAAAGCAGTGACGACCCCCTTCCTGCCCAAGGATGCCATTAACCTGCAGCACCCAGAGCAACTAGACACCGAGCTAGATGAACTGATGGCACGCGATCCAAACCAAAGCGACTACTACAGAGAACTCGCCAGGATCTTCGGAAGCCCAGTTCCCATTCTCGTCGCCCAGGCACGGCTCAGTGAACGGAGCAACATCGCGGAGGAGGCCTGGAAGGACCAGGCCCCAACCCAGAGTCATCTTGATCAGCTTCTCCTCGAGACCCAGAACCAGCACAAGAAAGAGGACGACACAGATCCAGAGCTACAGAAAGGAGTTGAAAGACTTCACAATGCCCTGCAAGATCTTCGCCTCGACACAGATCAAAGAGAACATCTGGAGAGAGAAGCCAGAAAAGAACTCAACAAAAAACTCCAGCAAGGCGACGCTCTCCTAAAAAGAGCAGAGACTGAACTAAAAAAAAAAAAAAAGACTATAAAACCTGGGCCTGCAAAACACACTTGCAAGCGGCCCAAGCTAAATTCAACAAGCTTACTCTGCAGAGAGACAAGCTCCAAGATGAACTTTACACTGTTCACACAGAACTGAGACAATTTCACAGATTACAGAGTGGCTGGATCGGAGAAACGCACACCACAAAATTTCTCCCGGGCCGCCACTCCAACCCTTTCAGCCAAGAACCCAGAGCTGGAAAAGGGGGTGTAACAAGAACCAGCTTACAAGAACATCTGTCAACAACGGAGGGAAGAGAACCCTTCCAGAGAACGCATGTCACCAAACCCTGCACTGCTCACAGAGAACTTCACAAGCTAGCCAGAAGCATCTCTACATTCATTCCAGATCCTGCAGGAGGACATGATGTTCATGCTTCTTTACAAGCCATTGACTTTCATGTGCAAACTGTCGCCAACGTGACAGATGTGAACACATTGTACCTGTTAAAAATCACGGCCAGCCGTGATGTGCATTGCTTTCTGGATCGTCAACCAGAGACTGTCAAAGCGTACTACCAGCAACTGCTACAGACTTTGATTCTTGAATTCTCTGATCCAAACTCAGACCATGGGCTCCTTATTGCTATGGACCTCAAACAGGGCCGATTTGAAAACCCACAGACTTTCTGTAGTCAGCTACGAAACACCTACTTCGGAGCATGCAACGAACCAGGTATGGAACAGGATTTCAACTTAAAAACTCTGTTCCTCCCAAACCTACATGCCAGTTGGAGTTTTCATCTCAGAGTCCCAGCGTGTCCCCGTAACAGAACTACACAAGAGTTACGGAACTTAGCCCACAAAGCTTGCACCAAGCAAAAGACTATTTGTGAAAAGACTGTGAAAAACCCCAACGTCTCTGTCTCTGAGCACTGCTTGGAGTTAACCCTAGATGGCGCTCTACAACACCACAGTCACAGACATCTTTACAGAGAGTCAATACCATTCCAAGCCAGCAGAGGGCAACACAGTGCAGCCACGTCTGAGACAGCAGAGATCCTGAGGGTGCTGAAAGATGCTTCTTCACATGAAAACTCACAAGGAAGATGAGCCAAGCACCCAGAACACTGCCTGTCATCTACAGACCACAGAGCTAACTGTTACAGCTAACTGAACGAGACAGCACAGGTCCTCACACCAGGTACCACAAACACAAGGTACCAGAAAATGCTGTTTTGACTACCTGCCTTCGCAGCGAGCTACACAAGACCGGTCCTCATCACCCACCGATCGTCCCACCTGCCCTAATGCCAACATTCCTGGGCAGCCCTGTCAAAAAGGGGGTGGGTCAAAAAGGAGTCAACAGGGAAGACCTGATCGACACAGGATTAAACCTGACGGTGATCTCATCTTACCTTTTCAAAAGACTCCAATTTGAAGCTAAGAGACAAGATCGAACTCTTACACCTCAAACTCATGAACTGAATGTACAGGTGTACAGACAGGATGACATCCAGTTTGAACAGGTTGTTTCCATTCACCTGACATTCGTTCCGATGAGTCTAATACATCCCATGTATGTCCCACCAATGAACACTCATACATTGCTCATCGACAAAGACCTGCTAGAACACTTTGACCCTTTTCTGAACTTCAAACAGCTAAAAGACTTTGCTCAAGTGCGAGAACCTCTTTCTCTCCAGCCACACAGGTTGCTAGAGCCAGACTGTCAGGTCGCAGAGGTCACGGGAACTCCCACAGAGCCAGACGGTCAGGTCACAGAGGTCACGGGAACCCCAGCAGCCAGCCATGAGTACAACGCCCTAACAACAGGCCCAAGTTCAAGCCTCTGTACCTTAGTCAACAAACAGGGTACGGTGGTACCAGCTTACACCAAAGGGGTCGCTGTTCGGCTCAACCTGCAAGGTGGTCAAACCTTACACCACACGCTGGGTTTCTTCCAATCCTCACCTGAATGTGTGGAACTCGGACTCACACTTGCAAACAACAAGCATGTCAAACACCAACACCTGTTCCAGCAATGTGATAACATCACAAAAACACACAATGTGATCGTGTACTGGAAGAAGGAAAAAGGACACTCAAAGTTACCAAGTCTAGACGAGGACTTTAAAGATCACACTGACACCCTTGCCAAAACTGGCACACTAAACAACATTCTGTGGTCACTCCCAACCCACCCACCCACATTCAAGGTTGAAGTGATTACACACAGCACAAGAACTTTACTAGCTAAACTGCCTACCTCAGAATCGCTTACGCAGGCTCCGTTGTCTACACAGACCAACACAGCGGACATGCGGGCTTCTGAAACCTTGATAATGACTTTACCACCTCTCAGACCCCTCCATCCACCCTGGCAACCAGTCTACAGTCACTGACAACCAAAGCCCCAGACCACTGCATGATACACAAACCATGCTGCGTGCACAGAACAATATTGTGGGTTGTGCACCGTCTGACATCACAATGCCAGGGCGTGTAATGCCACGGAGCAAAAGGGGGATACTGCCAATATATTTCCATGACGCAGCATGTGCTGCACCACGCAGCACCAGAGCCACTGACACAACACTGAGGCAAGCGTCATGCCAGCAGCAAGATGTGGCAAAACATGGGCGAGGGCGAGCTAAACCCAGTCGCCGCCCACGAAGCAAAGAGACTGTCCTGTCCAACCAAAGACAGGCCTTGTTTGTTTCTTTCTCCCCTTTCTCTCTCCCTCTCCCTATTATCTGTACCAGGATGCTGCTGTGGTTTGCCGTGTCGTGCTGTCAGCCAAAGAGAGGACAGCTGCCACCGAGAAAACCGCTGAGACTCCTGACTACCGATGACAGGGCACACTACCCCAGCACTGTAACCGAATACAGCTGTACAAGGTTCCGATGGAGAGAGGACTCCCTCACTCACACTGAGGCCGATGTCAAACACCTGTTCAGCCAACATGAGAAAGTGACGGTTACACAAATGGAGTTAGGTGGACACCACCACCGCTCCAAACAGTTCCCGGGAGCTTTGCTTAGAGCCGCTGCTGCCGCCAGAATGTTTAACATTGTTATGTCCAGTGTCAATGCAGCGAACCAGACTGTAAACTCCTTGAAACCACTGTTTACTGTCTTCCAGAAGAACTTTACCCAGACTCAGCTGCTTACAGCGTTAACAACAGACATGCTGTGGGAGGTTAGCTCCTCCAATGACAGCCTAACCACGAGTAAAACCCCACCATACATGATACCCTTAAGCCTCGTGTTAACTGTGTTGTCTTACACCATCACCATGCCAGCTGACCTGCTACGAATGCACCTGGCCAACTCTCTGAATAGCGCCTTCCTACGGCACGTAAACCCCAAACAGAGAGAAGTGAACGTGCTCCTGAACCAACTCATCAGCGAGTCAAGCCAAGTCTACAGACCTAAAGACATTGTCAGTGTCAGGATGTGGAAGAGCAACACCCACACCAAAACACACATTCCAAATGTGGTGGCCTACCACGACAGCAACACACAGCTGTACCTGGCCCCAAACATGCACATGTGTACTTTAACCAAAGACATTCATTATCTCTGCCTTAGCAAACCCTTCCTCAGACACAACTCTGAAGGAATCTGCGAGCTGCAACCCTGGGTCAGCGATACGCGCTGCCCTGCTGAAGCCAAGCCTCGTACACAAGTCACAGAAACGCAAGCAGAGATTGTGGGTAACAGATGGCTCGTCAACACTCCTGTGCGCTCAGCTATGCTGACCTACGACCAGCATGACACCGCCACCCGTGCCAACCTGCTGGACCAAGTACTGAAAGGTACCACCCAACACATTGACATTACTCCTGTCGACACAGCCCTCCAAGCACAGCCTCGACAGCCCGTTCTGAACCAGTCATCTGCGGTCCTAGCCTGGACTGCTGCCGACACTGCACGGGGCATCTCCACTGTCATTGGTCCCGCCCTGACTCTTGGCGTAACCTTCATCCTATACAGGGTACTCAACGAGATGCAAACCTCTACAGCCAAACTCACGACAACTGTGGCTGGAGGTCCCCGATGGAATCCCCGGAAAGGGGGTGCCAAGTCAAAGACAACACCGAACCTCATCAAGGGGAGTCCTCAGCTTCAGGAACCACCTGCCATCATGACCCACCTGCTACATGACCATCACGATTCACCTTTCATCTGCCCATCCTGATGATTGCCGTCCGATGATGTCCACACAGGGACTTCATCTGACGAAAGGGGGAGATGTAACAGATATGCAGGTCAGCGATTCATGGGTTAAATTCTGTTTTATAAATTCAGACTGTTGGTACTAAATGCCAGCCTGGCTGGACTTAAACTATTTACGATGCCCATGCGAGCTTCAAAGAAGAAACGAAAACCCCCAACCCAAATTCTTCCAACACTGGAGACAAAGGAACTTTTCGTATAAGTTCCTTACTTTCATTTTATTATTAATATGTATTTTAATTATGTTTATGGATTGCATAAAATGGTTAATCCTTGTTATGTGAAGAGTACAAGTTGCAAGCTTATACTTTAGGAAATGTCTTTCCTCACTTTAACTTCCTCAAAGAGAGCCATGTTCTGCAACCCCCACTTTTGCAGGTCGTAAAGTTTACGACCACACTGGAGAGGAGAGAAGCCAAATCTTCTCCCCAATGCATTCTATGGAATGAATTGGTTACCTGTTAGTTTTTATGCTGTATAAATGTATTACGTATTCCCTTTTGGTACATTTAGATGTTTCCCAACATCTGCAGTGTTATCATGTGTTAAGCAAATCTTTCAGATGTAGAATTACACATATTTAATGTAACTTCATGTTTTGATCACATATACCTATTATGTTTAGTCTTGTTCTAATCGTCATGCTTTGACAGACCCATTTATCTAGAGCAAAGTAATGAAAAATGTATTTAATCTGGAATAATGAACTTGCTTTAATATTCCTGATGAAATCGGACAGGCCCTAAATCATCAGGGGGTTGTCTCAACCGAGACAAAGGAACTTTCCCTCCGCTTCAGATCGCGGACATTCATTGGATGCTCCCTCGAAAATGGGCGTGAACTATTTCAAGCTATAAGAATTGACCAAACAAGGTCCACCCTCTTCGTCGCTCTTCTTGCTCTTCTTCCCGTTCTCGGACACGTCGCTCCGCGCGGCCTCGGGCCGCGCTTGGTTCTCCTCCCCCCTCAGCACACGGACTGAGGAGAGAAAAAGCCATTTTAATGGCTCCTTTGGAAGCTTTCGTTTCGTTCGTTTTCTTTTCTTTTCTTTACTAAGTTTATTAAACTATTCGCCTCTCCCACGCAAGGAAGACGAATTCTGGAACAATGTTTGTTGAACCTTTCAAATACCGCGCGAGGACAGAACAAAGGACCACGTGCTCCACGCTCACGCCAAGCGCAGCGTGCACGCGCGTCACATGGCCTCCGTTTCATGGCACATGGCTGTTTCAACGCGCTAGCCTCACAAGCTCGACGCCGATCTCACGCCACACTCACATGGGACACTTCTGCAAGTATCACTTTCTCTATGGAGATTTAAATGCTGGTTTAAAGTGCTGTTATGATCTGATTTGTTGTTGGCTTCCCAAAAGTTACTGACTATGATTTTCATACCTGAGCTCGTTCTGTGATCTCTCTCGCTTTCTACACTTCTCTCTCTCTCTCTCGTTCTCTCTCTCTCTCTCTCTCTTTTATTTGGATTCCGTTATGTCTTGTAAATGTTTATTGTCTGTATTTTCGTACGCATATTTACTCTGTGTGATTTGTAGTTTGATGTATTACTAGTTTAATTATTAAAAAACCATTTATAAAATGATTGGCTTGGACTCCACCCCACTCACATTACAAGTCACTGAAATGTTTTGGTCTTTAGCTACAAGCTCTAAATTTAGAAACTAAATTTATCATAAGGATAGGATAATATTTTCATGGCCAGAGAATACTTTTCCTTGAATTATAAGGCGTGATAACTTTATTGAAAATTGATAGGTCTACAGTGGTGTGCTGGACATACCACGGTTTGATATGCATTTACAGTAAGAGATATCACAATAATTGATATGAAGAATCTAATATTGACATATCAATAAGTAAATTACAGTGCCCTGTGATTAGTATTGGTATTGGCAATTGAGCTATTTTTCATAATCAATAAAATTAAATGTAACTGTCATCTGAGATATATATTAATCAAATTCTTGATTAATTATTCAAATTCCCTATATATCATTTGAGTTAATTACTATGTAAAACTCATTGTTGTTACAATGAAAATTTGGACTTGAGGCTTTTTTTTACCTGTCGATTCAGTATGTACATGGACCCACACACAAAGGTGGACACACTCTAGACTTAATCATCAGTAGGGCTCTAAACTTTTCATCCATTGTTATTAACGACGTAGTGTCACGGATCGCAAGAGGCGAAGACTCAAGTGCAGGCAGATGGGAAGACTTTATTTATACGTCACCAAAATAAACAAAAACACAACTGAAACCACAGGAGCGTTCAAAGTTACGAGACATAGACTGAAGTCAGATTCCCAGTGAAATGCTCTCAGACAGCAAATGCAATGAGTTTGCATCCTTTTTTTATGAGAAGATCATCAATATCAAGAAGGCGATTAGCACATCCTCAAGTAATACAGTTAGAAATACCAAGGGTTCACACAAAACAAGGGGAATCTGCTTTTAGTTTCTATGCCGCTCGCAGTTGGAATCAGCTTCCAGAAGAGATCAGATGTGCTAAAACACTAGTACATTTAAATCTAGACTTGAAACTCATCTGTTTAGCTGTGCATTTATTGAATGAGCACTGTGCAATGTCCGAACTGATTGCACTATATTTTCACAGTTTTTTTTAATGTAAAATAATTTTGTAACTGTTTTTAAATTCATTTTAATTAAGTAAATTTTTTAATCATTATAAAAGTTTTAAAATTGCTTGTTTTATTTTTGTTATAATTTTTCTTTATGATTATTTTTACTTTCTTTTATGTAAAGCACTTTGAATTACCATTGTGTATGAAATGTGCTATATAAATAAACTTGCCCAGTGTGTTAGTGGGCTTATATATATATATATATATATATATATATATATATATATATATATATATATATATATATATAAACACACACACATACTCATACTACCGGTCAGAGTTTGGGATCAGAATGATTTTTAATGTTTTTTTTAAAGGAATTTATTTTACTCATCAAGACAGCATTTATTTGATCAAAAATACTGGAAAACATGTAATATTGTGAAATATTATTAACATTTTTCTATTTTAATATACATGAGGGTGTAATTTATTCATGTGATGTGCAGCTGTATTTTCAGCATCATTCCTCCAGTCTTCAGTGTCACATGATCTTCAGAAATCAGAATAATATGATGATTTATTATCAGAGTTGTGCTGCTGAAACTGTGATACCTCTTTCAGGATTCTTTGATGAATGAAAAGTTAAAAAGAAGAGCATTTATTTAAAATAGAAGACTTTTCTAACAATATTCACTACAGTTCAATAGTTTGGGGTCAGTCAAATTTTATCCTTTCTTTTTTTTATAAGAAATTGTATTCTTTGTTAGACTTTAGAATCTTTTATTCAGGATGTGTTAAATTGATGAGAAGTGATATCAAAGATTAATATTGTTAGAAGAGATTTATATTTTGAATAAACGCTGTTCTTTTAAAAAAAATTATACATCGAAGAATCCTTAAAAAAGTATCGCAGATTCCAAAATAATATTTGGTAGCACAACTATTAATAGTTCTAATAATAAATCATCATATTTTCATGATTTCTAAAGATAATGTGACACTTAAGACTGGAGGAATGATGCTGAAAATACAGCTGCACATCACAGAAATAAATTATATTTCAAAGGATATTAAAATATAAACCATTATTTTATATATTTTATTTTGATAATTTTGAATTATTACTGAAATACAACCTTTTTTGTTTCAAACAGTTCATTGAACAATAATAAATGAAGTACCTGAAGCTGACAATGAAGTAAATGTATAATAATTAGCAAAGATGATTAATTTAGTGCTGTAAACGCGCGTGTGAGGGGCGGAGACGCGCGTGAGGACCAAACACAGCAGAATGGTAGGAAACTTCACTCCTCTTATTATTTCTCTTTTACTATAGCGATTTATTTTTAGATACGTGATGTGAGTCTTTCATAGAGTTGTAGAGTTATTAGAGAAATAGAGTTATTTTTTACATTCTTTGGTCAAAGTTTTCAGATCGGCACTTCGGAGCCTGTTCGCGACTCGGTTGATTCAGATCGGCACTTCGGAGCCTGTTCGCGACTCGGTTGATTTCAGATCGGCACTTCGGAGCCTGTTCGCGACTCGGTTGATTCAGATCGGCACTTCGGAGCCTGTTCGCGACTCGGTTGATTTCAGATCGGGACTTCGGAGCATGTTTGCGCCCTCGGTTGATTCAGATCGGCACTTGGGAGCCTGTTCGCGACTCGGTTGATTCAGATCTGCACTTCGGAGCATGTTCGCGACTCGGTTGGTTCAGATCGGGACTTTGGAGCATGTTTGAGATTTTTTTTATTCAAATCTGGACATCGAACCAGGAAGTGTTTGTCAAATAGGTGATAAATGAAAATTTGGACTTGAGGCTTTTTTTTACCTGTCGATTCAGTATGTACATGGACCCACACACAAAGGTGGACACACTCTAGACTTAATCATCAGTAGGGCTCTAAACTTTTCATCCATTGTTATTAACGACGTAGTGTCACGGATCGCAAGAGGCGAAGACTCAAGTGCAGGCAGATGGGAAGACTTTATTTATACGTCACCAAAATAAACAAAAACACAACTGAAACCACAGGAGCGTTCAAAGTTACGAGACATAGACTGAAGTCAGATTCCCAGTGAAATGCTCTCAGACAGCAAATGCAATGAGTTTGCATCCTTTTTTTATGAGAAGATCATCAATATCAAGAAGGCGATTAGCACATCCTCAAGTAATACAGTTAGAAATACCAAGGGTTCACACAAAACAAGGGGAATCTGCTTTTAGTTTCTATGCCGCTCGCAGTTGGAATCAGCTTCCAGAAGAGATCAGATGTGCTAAAACACTAGTACATTTAAATCTAGACTTGAAACTCATCTGTTTAGCTGTGCATTTATTGAATGAGCACTGTGCAATGTCCGAACTGATTGCAC
Source organism: Carassius auratus (assembly GCF_003368295.1). NCBI lineage: Eukaryota > Metazoa > Chordata > Actinopteri > Cypriniformes > Cyprinidae > Carassius > Carassius auratus. The sequence goes on from NW_020527689.1 coordinate 33,627, forward strand.
TATATTTTCACAGTTTTTTTTTAATGTAAAATAATTTTGTAACTGTTTTTAAATTCATTTTAATTAAGTAAATTTTTTAATCATTATAAAAGTTTTAAAATTGCTTGTTTTATTTTTGTTATAATTTTTCTTTATGATTATTTTTACTTTCTTTTATGTAAAGCACTTTGAATTACCATTGTGTATGAAATGTGCTATATAAATAAACTTGCCCAGTGTGTTAGTGGGCTTATATATATATATATATATATATATATATATATATATATATATATATATATATATATATATATATATAAACACACACACACATACTCATACTACCGGTCAGAGTTTGGGATCAGAATGATTTTTAATGTTTTTTTTTACAGGAATTTATTTTACTCATCAAGACAGCATTTATTTGATCAAAAATACTGGAAAACATGTAATATTGTGAAATATTATTAACATTTTTCTATTTTAATATACATGAGGGTGTAATTTATTCATGTGATGTGCAGCTGTATTTTCAGCATCATTCCTCCAGTCTTCAGTGTCACATGATCTTCAGAAATCAGAATAATATGATGATTTATTATCAGAGTTGTGCTGCTGAAACTGTGATACCTCTTTCAGGATTCTTTGATGAATGAAAAGTTAAAAAGAAGAGCATTTATTTAAAATAAAAGACTTTTCTAACAATATTCACTACAGTTCAATAGTTTGGGGTCAGTCAAATTTTATCCTTTCTTTTTTTTATAAGAAATTGTATTCTTTGTTAGACTTTAGAATCTTTTATTCAGGATGTGTTAAATTGATGAGAAGTGATATCAAAGATTAATATTGTTAGAAGAGATTTATATTTTGAATAAACGCTGTTCTTTTAAAAAAAATTATACATCGAAGAATCCTTAAAAAAGTATCGCAGATTCCAAAATAATATTTGGTAGCACAACTATTAATAGTTCTAATAATAAATCATCATATTTTCATGATTTCTAAAGATAATGTGACACTTAAGACTGGAGGAATGATGCTGAAAATACAGCTGCACATCACAGAAATAAATTATATTTTAAAGGATATTAAAATATAAACCATTATTTTATATATTTTATTTTGATAATTTTGAATTATTACTGAAATACAACCTTTTTTGTTTCAAACAGTTCATTGAACAATAATAAATGAAGTACCTGAAGCTGACAATGAAGTAAATGTATAATAATTAGCAAAGATGATTAATTTAGTGCTGTAAACGCGCGTGTGAGGGGCGGAGACGCGCGTGAGGACCAAACACAGCAGAATGGTAGGAAACTTCACTCCTCTTATTATTTCTCTTTTACTATAGCGATTTATTTTTAGATACGTGATGTGAGTCTTTCATAGAGTTGTAGAGTTATTAGAGAAATAGAGTTATTTTTTTACATTCTTTGGTCAAAGTTTTCAGATCGGCACTTCGGAGCCAGTTCGCGACTCGGTTGATTCAGATCGGGACTTCGGAGCATGTTCGCGACTCGGTTGATTTCAGATCGGCACTTCGGAGCCTGTTCGTGACTCGGTTGATTCAGATCGGCACTTCGGAGCCTGTTCGCGACTCGGTTGATTTCAGATCGGCACTTCGGAGCCTGTTCGCGACTCGGTTGATTTCAGATCGGGACTTCGGAGCATGTTTGCGCCCTCGGTTGATTCAGATCGGCACTTCGGAGCCTGTTCGCGACTCGGTTGATTCAGATCGGCACTTCGGAGCCTGTTCGCGACTCGGTTGATTCAGATCTGCACTTCGGAGCATGTTCGCGACTCGGTTGGTTCAGATCGGGACTTTGGAGCATGTTTGAGATTTTTTTTATTCAAATCTGGACATCGAACCAGGAAGTGTTTGTCAAATAGGTGATAAATGAAAATTTGGACTTAAGGCTTTTTTTTACCTGTCGATTCAGTATGTACATGGACCCACACACAAAGGTGGACACACTCTAGACTTAATCATCAGTAGGGCTCTAAACTTTTCATCCATTGTTATTAACGACGTAGTGTCACGGATCGCAAGAGGCGAAGACTCAAGTGCAGGCAGATGGGAAGACTTTATTTATACGTCACCAAAATAAACAAAAACACAACTGAAACCACAGGAGCGTTCAAAGTTACGAGACATAGACTGAAGTCAGATTCCCAGTGAAATGCTCTCAGACAGCAAATGCAATGAGTTTGCATCCTTTTTTTATGAGAAGATCATCAATATCAAGAAGGCGATTAGCACATCCTCAAGTAATACAGTTAGAACCCAGCCGGCATTTCAACGTTGATTCAACGTTGAAACAACGTCAGGTACCATGGTTGAATCAACGTTGAAAAACCTTTCGATTTTGCAAATTGGATCAACGTTGAAATCACGACGTTGATTCACCGTTGAAATCGTGACGTTGATGTATGGTTGAAATCACAACGCTGATTCACTGTTGAAATCCCGACGTTGAATCAACGTTGAAAAACCTTTCGATTTTGCAAATTGGATCAACGTTGAAATCACGACGTGGATTCACCGTTGAAATCGCGACGCTGTTTCACCGTCTTACCTGCATTACGGGTGAATTAGGGTCGTGCTGCAGCCCTGGGATGAAAGCTGAATGAGGTGTTGATTTCGAAAAGTTAATCAGCGTTGATAACACGACGTTGTTTCCCCGTCGTACCTTGCACCGTGTGTAAATACACCTAGATCCTAGTGGGCATTTAGATCAACAAGGTACATGCAAGGCTAAAAATCTAATGACTGGCAGCAATGGCTTTACAAACAACTTCAATAAACTACCACATGCTCAAAATTGTCAAACAGCAGTTTAATTTTGGAAACATACTGTATAAAACAGATGAAAATAATCCCACACTTTATTATGCAGAGTATGCATGGAGGTAATGCTAAAAACATGTAGTAGAACAATCCAAATACAATAATATTTAAAGGTTTTTGTGAAATAATTTGGCACATAAATGCATATTTTTTTGCAGCACTTACAAGACAAACCCTTGTACCTTTATGACTGAAACCAGTGGATCTTTTATTTTGGTGGAAACCTACAGTTTCTGTCAAAAACATGTTTTAGTAATGTGTCTCATTACAAGAGTTGTGTACATTTGTGCAGTGAAAATGTGTTGAACAGTTCGAGAAGGGAACCTTCCACCAGTTGATTTCTAATGGGAACCCCCCCGGACTGTGTCTTCTTTACCGTGGGGCATGCAGAATGAGATTTCTACCGCAGGGCACTCTAAAATGTTAGAACCAGCAGCCTTAGTGTATACAGTGTGGTTGTGCTTCGGGTGATCCTTGAAAGTGTCCCAGCGCTAGGTCCTTTCTGACACCGTCCCCTCCAATCTCTCCCACTTGTGCACTTTCTGTACCGTCCTGTATAAACATTTACATTTAATCATTTAACAGACGCTTTTATCCAAAGCGACTTACAAATGAGAAGAACAGAAGCAGTCAGGTGTTCAAGAGAACAACAACAGTATACAAGTGCCATGACAAGTGTCAGTTAGTCTAGTTCAGAACGCATAGCCAGGTTTTTTTTTTTTTTTTTTTCAATATGAAAGACAAGAAAAGAAGGAAAAGTGCTAGCATTAGTTGGTTAAGTTCTGGTGAAAAAGATGAGTCTTAAGATGTTTCTTGAAAATGAGTAAAGACTCAGCAGTTCGGATTGAGATTGGGAGGTGATTCCAGCAGCTGGACACAGTCCAGGAAAAGATCCGTGAGAGTGATTGTGAACCTCTTTGGGATGGCACCACAAGGCGTCGTTCACTTGCAGAGGGCAAACTTCTGGAGGGAACATAAGATTTAACCAGTTTGTTTAGATATGTTCACAATGTTTGACAATAACTTTGATATTGTGAAATATATTTAACTGAAAACTGAATGCAAAATAAATCACACAATATTTTCACTTTACAGTTCAGTAACAGTGAGGTTGGAAACAAAGTGGACAACACTATTCATTAAACACTTAATGTATTCAGATGAAAATGTACAATATTAACAAATTATTCACAAGCAGTGTTTTCAGAGCCCCCAGTTACACTGTTTTAATCAGAACACTAACATGACAGTGTAGTAAAACAAGTCAAATCAAATTCAGTACATTTTTATTAAACTAAGCACAATCAAAACCTATCACAAAAGGTCAAAGCATCTCTAGCAGAAGTGACAGTGCAATGTAGCAGATGAACAATTTCTTACTAATGTTTCAAGAACAAGCTGGATCCTTGATGACTCTACAAGGGGAAAGAAGAAAGAGTTTACTGAAAAGTTCTTAAAAAGCAGGATTTCATATTATACCATTTCTTTAAACCATTGATCTCAAACTCAATTCCTGGAGGGCCACAGCTCTGCACAGTTTGCTCCAACCATAATCAAACACACCTGATTCAGCTAATCAAGGTCTTCAGGATTACTAGAAACTTCCAAGCAGGTGTGATTTGGAGCTGGTTGGAGCTAAACTCTGCAGAGCTGTGGCCCTCCAGGAATTGAGTTTGAGACCACTGCTTTAAACCATTGATTCTCAAACTTTTTATAAGTACCACTTCAGAAAATATTTGTTATTAAATATTAAGTTGCACCATAATGACCAACATTACATTTCAGCAGTGAAGTAGGCCAAACTATTCAGCTACAGGTCTATAGTTAAAAAATGAGGCAGTTTTATTCTAATAAGAAAATTAATTGTCAGACACTTTACCATGGTAAATACAGTTTGAACATTAACACTACAACTGTGCTTACATACACAGGTAAATGAAAAAAAAAAGTTTAAATTAAAATTTAATTTTAAATGTAATTATGTAACAAAAGTTACAAAACTGTACTGTACTTTAACTGTAACATACTTAAATGTGCAAAAAAAAAAACTTACTCAAAGATTAAGTTAAAATGTATTAACATTAATTAGTTTAATTTAGTGATTCACCTGCAAAACAACTAGAGGGGGCCTGACACTTTGAGAACCATGGCTTTAAACAATCCTTTTTTATTTCTTTTTTCATTTTCATTAATTCATTAAAATTATATTATTTAAATACCGACATTTGCACTTATATGTTGCAGAAAACACTTTGAAACTATTATAAGAATACAAACATATATAACACACCTAATGCATGGGATTCATATCAGGAAAATATGGGAAAATCTCTAAAAGACAGACATTAACACATAACTCACCAGTAACACATTAGGTGAGCATCTAACTTGATCAGCTGTGATAAAGCAATGTAAAAATAGACACACGGGTATTTATTCATCTTCAGGTTACATGTCCTTTAAACTACCCATTTGTAAACTCTGGTAATACTTTACTATTTTCAAAAGATAATAAAGATAAAGTTAGCGATTTTCTTACCTCATTTTGACAGGATGTTTTCAGGACCTCGCAGAACACCTGACCTTTCTTGTGTTCACAGTTTTTGTTCTCCATTGACAGGTCACGACTCAAATTCGCTCAAAATAAATAAAAAATGTACAGGCAAATATGAAATAATTCGGGACTGACCGAGCAGTCAGTTATAACGAGCAGCAGCTCACAGTTAGCCGCCTCAGTCACTCACAGAAAGACGACAACAACGGTCATATTTTTAAATGTAGAAAAGCGCGAACCGATTAATTGTCCAGTTTCCTGAATGACAGCCAGATTAACCAATCATGATAGAAGTAATAAAATAAAACTACCAATGGGAGTTGTTTCAGTGTGATAAAGCAGCGAAATGTATAGTTTTATTGTTGTTAATGATGATAATATTTAACATATACCTTTAGATTTTAGAATAGGTATCATGACTAAAATATTTTTAAATGCTATTAAAATAATAATTAATTTAAATAATTTAATATAAATAATTTAAAAGCTTGTTAACCTTTTTCTACCATTTAGCATTAAACATTTTTAACATTGTTTCATTAAAACAACTGACCTTATTTCAACCATATTTCAATGTTGAAAGTTGGTCATGTGCTGGAAGTTTTTCAACAGTTCATCTTTAAACGTTGAATCAACGTTGTTTCAACGTTGAAACCACAACTGACCTTATTTCAACCATATTTCAACATTGAAAGTTGGTCATGTGCTGGATGTTTTTCAACCATTCAGCTTTAAACGTTGAATCAACGTTGTTTCAACGTTGAAACCACAACTGACCTTATTTCAACCATATTTCAACGTTGAAGGTCGGTCATGTGCCGGCTGGGAAATACCAAGGGTTCACACAAAACAAGGGGAATCTGCTTTTAGTTTCTATGCCGCTCGCAGTTGGAATCAGCTTCCAGAAGAGATCAGATGTGCTAAAACACTAGTACATTTAAATCTAGACTTGAAACTCATCTGTTTAGCTGTGCATTTATTGAATGAGCACTGTGCAATGTCCGAACTGATTGCACTATATTTTCACAGTTTTTTTTAATGTAAAATAATTTTGTAACTGTTTTTAAATTCATTTTAATTAAGTAAATTTTTTAATCATTATAAAAGTTTTAAAATTGCTTGTTTTATTTTTGTTATAATTTTTCTTTATGATTATTTTTACTTTCTTTTATGTAAAGCACTTTGAATTACCATTGTGTATGAAATGTGCTATATAAATAAACTTGCCCAGTGTGTTAGTGGGCTTATATATATATATATATATATATATATATATATATATATATATATATATATATATATATATATATAAACACACACACATACTCATACTACCGGTCAGAGTTTGGGATCAGAATGATTTTTAATGTTTTTTTTAAAGGAATTTATTTTACTCATCAAGACAGCATTTATTTGATCAAAAATACTGGAAAACATGTAATATTGTGAAATATTATTAACATTTTTCTATTTTAATATACATGAGGGTGTAATTTATTCATGTGATGTGCAGCTGTATTTTCAGCATCATTCCTCCAGTCTTCAGTGTCACATGATCTTCAGAAATCAGAATAATATGATGATTTATTATCAGAGTTGTGCTGCTGAAACTGTGATACCTCTTTCAGGATTCTTTGATGAATGAAAAGTTAAAAAGAAGAGCATTTATTTAAAATAGAAGACTTTTCTAACAATATTCACTACAGTTCAATAGTTTGGGGTCAGTCAAATTTTATCCTTTCTTTTTTTTATAAGAAATTGTATTCTTTGTTAGACTTTAGAATCTTTTATTCAGGATGTGTTAAATTGATGAGAAGTGATATCAAAGATTAATATTGTTAGAAGAGATTTATATTTTGAATAAACGCTGTTCTTTTAAAAAAAATTATACATCGAAGAATCCTTAAAAAAGTATCGCAGATTCCAAAATAATATTTGGTAGCACAACTATTAATAGTTCTAATAATAAATCATCATATTTTCATGATTTCTAAAGATAATGTGACACTTAAGACTGGAGGAATGATGCTGAAAATACAGCTGCACATCACAGAAATAAATTATATTTCAAAGGATATTAAAATATAAACCATTATTTTATATATTTTATTTTGATAATTTTGAATTATTACTGAAATACAACCTTTTTTGTTTCAAACAGTTCATTGAACAATAATAAATGAAGTACCTGAAGCTGACAATGAAGTAAATGTATAATAATTAGCAAAGATGATTAATTTAGTGCTGTAAACGCGCGTGTGAGGGGCGGAGACGCGCGTGAGGACCAAACACAGCAGAATGGTAGGAAACTTCACTCCTCTTATTATTTCTCTTTTACTATAGCGATTTATTTTTAGATACGTGATGTGAGTCTTTCATAGAGTTGTAGAGTTATTAGAGAAATAGAGTTATTTTTTACATTCTTTGGTCAAAGTTTTCAGATCGGCACTTCGGAGCCTGTTCGCGACTCGGTTGATTCAGATCGGCACTTCGGAGCCTGTTCGCGACTCGGTTGATTTCAGATCGGCACTTCGGAGCCTGTTCGCGACTCGGTTGATTCAGATCGGCACTTCGGAGCCTGTTCGCGACTCGGTTGATTTCAGATCGGGACTTCGGAGCATGTTTGCGCCCTCGGTTGATTCAGATCGGCACTTGGGAGCCTGTTCGCGACTCGGTTGATTCAGATCGGCACTTCGGAGCATTTTCGCGACTCGGTTGATTCAGATCTGCACTTCGGAGCATGTTCGCGACTCGGTTGGTTCAGATCGGGACTTTGGAGCATGTTTGAGATTTTTTTATTCAAATCTGGACATCGAACCAGGAAGTGTTTGTCAAATAGGTGATAAATGAAAATTTGGACTTGAGGCTTTTTTTTACCTGTCGATTCAGTATGTACATGGACCCACACACAAAGGTGGACACACTCTAGACTTAATCATCAGTAGGGCTCTAAACTTTTCATCCATTGTTATTAACGACGTAGTGTCACGGATCGCAAGCGGCGAAGACTCAAGTGCAGGCAGATGGGAAGACTTTATTTATACGTCACCAAAATAAACAAAAACACAACTGAAACCAGAGGAGCGTTCAAAGTTACGAGACATAGACTGAAGTCAGATTCCCAGTGAGATGCTCTCAGACAGCAAATGCAATGAGTTTGCATCCTTTTTTTCTGAGAAGATCATCAATATCAAGAAGGCGATTAGCACATCCTCAAGTAATACAGTTAGAAATACCAAGGGTTCACACAAAACAAGGGGAATCTGCTTTTAGTTTCTATGCCGCTCGCAGTTGGAATCAGCTTCCAGAAGAGATCAGATGTGCTAAAACACTAGTACATTTAAATCTAGACTTTAAACTCATCTGTTTAGCTGTGCATTTATTGAATGAGCACTGTGCAATGTCCGAACTGATTGCACTATATTTTAACAGTTTTTTTTATGTAAAATAATTTTGTAACTGTTTTTAAATTCATTTTAATTAAGTACATTTTTTAATCATTATAAAAGTTTTAAAATTGCTTGTTTTATTTTTGTTATAATTTTTCTTCATGATTATTTTTACTTTCTTTTATGTAAAGCACTTTGAATTACCATTGTGTATGAAATGTGCTATATAAATAAACTTGCCTTGTCCAGTGTGTTAGTGGGCTTATATATAAACACACACACATACTCATACTACCGGTCAGAGTTTGGGATCAGAATGATTTTTAATGTTTTTTTTACAGGAATTTATTTTACTCATCAAGACAGCATTTATTTGATCAAAAATAATGGAAAACATGTAATATTGTGAAATATTATTAACATTTTTCTATTTTAATGTACATGAGGGTGTAATTTATTCATGTGATGTGCAGCTGTATTTTCAGCATCATTCCTCCAGTCTTCAGTGTCACATGATCTTCAGAAATCAGAATAATATGATGATTTATTATCAGAGTTGTGCTGCTGAAACTGTGATACCTCTTTCAGGATTCTTTGATGAATGAAAAGTTAAAAAGAAGAGCATTTATTTAAAATAGAAGACTTTTCTAACAATATTCACTACAGTTCAATAGTTTGGGGTCAGTCAAATTTTATCCTTTCTTTTTTTATAAGAAATTGTATTCTTTGTTAGACTTTAGAATCTTTTATTCAGGATGTGTTAAATTGATAAGAAGTGATATCAAAGATTAATATTGTTAGAAGAGATTTATATTTTGAATAAACGCTGTTCTTTTAAAAAAAATTATACATCGAAGAATCCTTAAAAAAGTATCGCAGATTCCAAAATAATATTTGGTAGCACAACTATTAATAGTTCTAATAATAAATCATCATATTTTCATGATTTCTAAAGATAATGTGACACTTGAGACTGGAGGAATGATGCTGAAAATACAGCTGCACATCACAGAAATAAATTATATTTTAAAGGATATTAAAATATAAACCATTATTTTATATATTTTATTTTGATAATTTTGAATTATTACTGAAATACAACCTTTTTTGTTTCAAACAGTTCATTGAACAATAATAAATGAAGTACCTGAAGCTGACAATGAAGTAAATGTATAATAATTAGCAAAGATGATTAATTTAGTGCTGTAAACGCGCGTGTGAGGGGCGGAGACGCGCGTGAGGACCAAACACAGCAGAATGGTAGGAAACTTCACTCCTCTTATTATTTCTCTTTTACTATAGCGATTTATTTTTAGATACGTGATGTGAGTCTTTCATAGAGTTGTAGAGTTATTAGAGAAATAGAGTTATTTTTTACATTCTTTGGTCAAAGTTTTCAGATCGGCACTTCGGAGCCTGTTCGCGACTCGGTTGATTCAGATCGGCACTTCGGAGCCTGTTCGCGACTCGGTTGATTTCAGATCGGCACTTCGGAGCCTGTTCGCGACTCGGTTGATTCAGATCGGCACTTCGGAGCCTGTTCGCGACTCGGTTGATTTCAGATCGGGACTTCGGAGCATGTTTGCGCCCTCGGTTGATTCAGATCGGCACTTGGGAGCCTGTTCGCGACTCGGTTGATTCAGATCGGCACTTCGGAGCATTTTCGCGACTCGGTTGATTCAGATCTGCACTTCGGAGCATGTTCGCGACTCGGTTGGTTCAGATCGGGACTTTGGAGCATGTTTGAGATTTTTTTATTCAAATCTGGACATCGAACCAGGAAGTGTTTGTCAAATAGGTGATAAATGAAAATTTGGACTTGAGGCTTTTTTTTACCTGTCGATTCAGTATGTACATGGACCCACACACAAAGGTGGACACACTCTAGACTTAATCATCAGTAGGGCTCTAAACTTTTCATCCATTGTTATTAACGACGTAGTGTCACGGATCGCAAGCGGCGAAGACTCAAGTGCAGGCAGATGGGAAGACTTTATTTATACGTCACCAAATAAACAAAAACACAACTGAAACCAGAGGAGCGTTCAAAGTTACGAGACATAGACTGAAGTCAGATTCCCAGTGAGATGCTCTCAGACAGCAAATGCAATGAGTTTGCATCCTTTTTTTCTGAGAAGATCATCAATATCAAGAAGGCGATTAGCACATCCTCAAGTAATACAGTTAGAAATACCAAGGGTTCACACAAAACAAGGGGAATCTGCTTTTAGTTTCTATGCCGCTCGCAGTTGGAATCAGCTTCCAGAAGAGATCAGATGTGCTAAAACACTAGTACATTTAAATCTAGACTTTAAACTCATCTGTTTAGCTGTGCATTTATTGAATGAGCACTGTGCAATGTCCGAACTGATTGCACTATATTTTAACAGTTTTTTTTATGTAAAATAATTTTGTAACTGTTTTTAAATTCATTTTAATTAAGTACATTTTTTAATCATTATAAAAGTTTTAAAATTGCTTGTTTTATTTTTGTTATAATTTTTCTTCATGATTATTTTTACTTTCTTTTATGTAAAGCACTTTGAATTACCATTGTGTATGAAATGTGCTATATAAATAAACTTGCCTTGTCCAGTGTGTTAGTGGGCTTATATATAAACACACACACATACTCATACTACCGGTCAGAGTTTGGGATCAGAATGATTTTTAATGTTTTTTTTACAGGAATTTATTTTACTCATCAAGACAGCATTTATTTGATCAAAAATAATGGAAAACATGTAATATTGTGAAATATTATTAACATTTTTCTATTTTAATGTACATGAGGGTGTAATTTATTCATGTGATGTGCAGCTGTATTTTCAGCATCATTCCTCCAGTCTTCAGTGTCACATGATCTTCAGAAATCAGAATAATATGATGATTTATTATCAGAGTTGTGCTGCTGAAACTGTGATACCTCTTTCAGGATTCTTTGATGAATGAAAAGTTAAAAAGAAGAGCATTTATTTAAAATAGAAGACTTTTCTAACAATATTCACTACAGTTCAATAGTTTGGGGTCAGTCAAATTTTATCCTTTCTTTTTTTATAAGAAATTGTATTCTTTGTTAGACTTTAGAATCTTTTATTCAGGATGTGTTAAATTGATAAGAAGTGATATCAAAGATTAATATTGTTAGAAGAGATTTATATTTTGAATAAACGCTGTTCTTTTAAAAAAAATTATACATCGAAGAATCCTTAAAAAAGTATCGCAGATTCCAAAATAATATTTGGTAGCACAACTATTAATAGTTCTAATAATAAATCATCATATTTTCATGATTTCTAAAGATAATGTGACACTTGAGACTGGAGGAATGATGCTGAAAATACAGCTGCACATCACAGAAATAAATTATATTTTAAAGGATATTAAAATATAAACCATTATTTTATATATTTTATTTTGATAATTTTGAATTATTACTGAAATACAACCTTTTTTGTTTCAAACAGTTCATTGAACAATAATAAATGAAGTACCTGAAGCTGACAATGAAGTAAATGTATAATAATTAGCAAAGATGATTAATTTAGTGCTGTAAACGCGCGTGTGAGGGGCGGAGACGCGCGTGAGGACCAAACACAAGCAGAATGGTAGGAAACTTCACTCCTCTTATTATTTCTCTTTTACTATAGCGATTTATTTTTAGATACGTGATGTGAGTCTTTCATAGAGTTGTAGAGTTATTAGAGAAATAGAGTTATTTTTTACATTCTTTGGTCAAAGTTTTCAGATCGGCACTTCGGAGCCTGTTCGCGACTCGGTTGATTCAGATCGGCACTTCGGAGCCTGTTCGCGACTCGGTTGATTTCAGATCGGCACTTCGGAGCCTGTTCGCGACTCGGTTGATTCAGATCGGCACTTCGGAGCCTGTTCGCGACTCGGTTGATTTCAGATCGGGACTTCGGAGCATGTTTGCGCCCTCGGTTGATTCAGATCGGCACTTTGGAGCCTCTTCGCGACTCGGTTGATTCAGATCGGCACTTCGGAGCCTGTTCGCGACTCGGTTGATTCAGATCGGCACTTTCGGAGTCTGTTCGCGACTCGGTTGATTCAGATCTGCACTTCGGAGCCTGTTCGCGACTCGGTTGGTTCAGATCGGGACTTTGGAGCATGTTTGAGATTTTTTTTATTCAAATCTGGACATCGAACCAGGAAGTGTTTGTCAAACAGGGTGATAAATGAAAATTTGGACTTGAAGCTTTTTTTTACCTGTCGATTCAGTATGTACATGGACCCACACACAAAGGTGGACACACTCTAGACTTAATCATCAGTAGGGCTCTAAACTTTTCATCCACTGTTATTAACGACGTAGTGTCACGGATCGCAAGAGGCGAAGACTCAAGTGCAGGCAGATGGGAAGACTTTATTTATACGTCACCAAAATAAACAAAAACACAACTGAAACCAGAGGAGCGTTCAAAGTTAGGAGACATAGACTGAAGTCAGATTTCCAGTGAAATGCTCTCAGACAGCAAATGCAATGAGTTTGCATCCTTTTTTCTGAGAAGATCATCAATATCAAGAAGGCGATAGCACAATCCTCAAGTAATACAGTTAGAAATACCAGGGTTCACACAAAACAAGGGAATCTGCTTTAGTTTCTATGCCGCTCGCAGTTGAATCAGCTTCCAGAAGAGATCAGATGTGCTAAAACACTAATACATTTAAATCTAGACTTGAAA